>NW_027054083.1:0-17000 GCF_011386835.1 Chrysemys picta bellii
TCAGCAAGTTCGCAAATGATGCTAAAATGAGGGGAGAGGTAGATACGCTGGAGGGTAGGGATAGGGTCCAGAGTGACCTAGACAAATTGGAGGATTGGGCCAAAAGAAATCTGATGAGGTTCAACAAGGACAAGTGCAGAGTCCTGCACTTAGGAAGGAAGAATCACATGTAGTGCTACAGGCTGGGTGACCGACTGGCTAAGCAGCAGTTCTGCAGAAAAGGACCTTACAGTGGACGAGAAGCTGGATATGAGTCAGCAGTGTGCCCTAGTTGCCAAGAAGGCCAACAGCATATTGGGCTGTATTAGTAGGAGCATTGCCAGCAGATCGAGGGAGGTGATTATTCCCCTCTATTCGGCACTGGTGAGGCTACACCTGGAGTATTGTGTCCACTTTTGGTCCATCCCCCACAGAGAAGGGATATGGACAAATTTGAGAGAATCCAGTGGAGGCCAATGAAAATGATTAGGGGGCTGGGGCACATGACTTACGCGGAGATGACAGAATAAGAAGCAATGGTCTCAAATTGCAGTGGGGGAGGTCTAGGTTGGATATTAGGAAACACTATTTCACTAGGAGGGTGGTGAAACACTGGAATGCGTTATCTAGGGAGGTGGTGGAGTCTCCTTCCTTGGAGGTTTTTAAGGCCCAGCTTGACAAAGCCCTGGCTGGGATGATTTAGTTGGGAATTGGTCCTGCTTTGAGCAGGGGATTGGACTAGATGACCTCCTGAGGTCTCTTCCAACCCTAATATTCTATGATTCTATGATTCTAAGGATTGAAGCATCAATGTAATTTGTGGGTGAGGTGACACATATGGAATTGTCACCGTAAACACATGGCAGCAGGGAATACAGGGTTGGGTGTATGGAATCTGGGGGACAGTTGGGTAACCAAGCAACTTGTTGGGATATGTAAGGTTAAGTAGAGACCTGGGAGACCGCTGGTGTGCTGGTATGGTATTAGGGAGTAGAGTCACAGGCAGGCACCGTTTCTTTACTTGATAGATAAGTGTCATTCCTCGCCCTCCCCTTCAGCTTGTTGGGGATAAATAAATGTTGCAGCTTCATGAAAGATATTGTTGTCTAAAGAATACCCTTTGTGTAAAGAGCAACAAAGAGTCCTGTGGCACCTTCTAGACTAACAGATGTATTGGAGCATAAGCTTTTGTGGGTGAATACTCACTTCGCCAGATGCATGTAGTGGAAATTTCCAGAGGCAGGTATAAATATGCAGCCATGAATCAATCTAGAGATAATGAGGTTAGTTCAATCAGGGAGGATGAGGCCCTCTTCTAGCAGTTGAGGTGTGAATACCAAGGGAGGAGAAACTGCTTTTGTATTTGGCTAGCCATTCACAGTCTTTGTTTAATCCTGAGTGGATGGTGTCAAATTTGCAAATGAACTGAAGCTCAGCAGTTTCTCTTTGAAGTCTAGTCCCTGAAGTTTTTTAGCTGCAGAATGGCTACCTTTAAATCTGCTATTGTGTGTCTAGGGAGATTGAAGTGTTCTCCTACAGGTTTTTGGATATTGCCGTTCCTGATATCTGACTTGCAAAACCTGGAGGAACAGCTTGACAGCACAGCCAACAATTGGACACATTTACAATATATTCTCCAACATGGTGTTGAAAGAATTTTAATCCTGTCCAAGGAGGAGAAGCAGTGCTTCTGGTGGTGGTGGACCGGATGTTGGAATACGTTACAATGGTAAGGACTCAGTGTCACTGTGGATCATTATGACTGTTGACCTATTATTAAGTATATACTAATTCTGCAATATATACTGAGGTGGTTAAGGGGGTAGAGAAACTCAAAGCACAACCGCTGATTATAACACATAAAGCTGTGTAGGCCCTCCACCAAAGTGTAACAGATAACCCGGACCCAACCTTCTCAGGCCCGTTGCTATGGGAAGTCTGGAACACTAATTGGAATCCTTGGAGTACACCTGTAAGAGGGAAGATGCAGCATCATACTGCACAGGGGGCAGTGGGGTAAATGGAGCACGGACACATTCCATCTTGATACCTGGCCCTTTCAGGAAATGTGTTGCCATGTGCCCTATGCATTTCCCAGGAGACTTTGGCAGGAGGGTCCTAGAAGAGAAAAAAAGAGGTGAAGTGTTAGGAGTGCTAGTGACCAGCACGTCCACCAGTTCAGTCTTTTTTCCTCAGATCTTTCCAGTTCTCTTGAGGAGAGTGAGGAGTGAGACCACTAGATGCAGTCACACCCCACCTTATATAGATTTAACATATGGCAGGAATCCTTCATTCCAAAAACAGTTCCCAGGTCACTTTGTGGAAAAATATAGTGACTCAAAATGGAGTTCAGTGTCATGTGGTCTGGTCACATGGCCTTGCATGTGCTCCTGGGTCATAGCAGGCATTATCCAAAGACCGTCTGTAGTATTTTCTGGAAGACTCACCAGGTGGGAGATAAGCTTTTCCTATGGCCCCACCCATGGTCCATCACTTTCTGTCTTTGCTACTCCCCTCCACTGAGGTCCCTGCTGCAAAAACAGCACATTTCCAAGTAAATGGAGAAAATGGAAAGTTATGTCCAGGAATCAGAACTGAAGGAAAATAGCTATCCCACCTCCACTGAAGGAAAGAAGTGTTGTATCATAGCTACTGGTGGAAGAGAGAGTTCAATCACTCTTCATCCCTAAGGGATCATGTTAGGGCACCAAATACCTTTATATATATATTCATTTCTGTGTCATTTAGAGATCAAGTCTCTGAAGTCACACCTCCAATTACAGTCTCAAGCCAGGCACAGAGGGGCTCATTACAATGCCCTCCTTGGTGCCTTAACATGCTACGTAGATTTGTTTATTTGCCTTTGCTTAGTTTTACGGAAAGCTCTCGCTGTTTTGATAAGCCACAGGAAGAACTCTCAAGAGCAGTGTAACTGCATAGGAATGGCTCAGTCTTTCTTTCCGTAGGGAGCACTCAGTGAATTCAGCGTCAACGTTAGGCTTAAAAGAAATCCAGACATGTTAAACTATGGAAAAAGTGCAGTTACAGCAAACAAACAACTGTAACTTTGTTCTGTGTAGATGCCAAGAAATCACCCTACCCTTACAATTAATGCCTAATAGTGCCTTACAATTTACCGCCCCTGATTGGGTCAAACTGATTTTTCATACAGTTTAAGGCCAGAAGAGGTCAATGTGATCATCTAATCTGACCTCCTGCATAACAAAACCTTGCCCAATAATTTATGTATCAAGCCCATAATTATTATTTTTTTTTAGCTCTCACACATCTTTTAGCTAGATATCCAGTTGGAAAGACTTCAAGTGACAGACAATCCACCATTAGCAGGAGTGTTGTTAGCAAGACAGGAGAAGTAATTCTTCCACTCTACACAGCTGCAATAAGGCCTCAACTGCAGTATTGTGTCCAGTTCTGGGTGCCACATTTCAGGAAACATGGGAACAAATTGGAGAGAGTCCAGAGAAGAGCAACAAAAATGATTAAAGGTCTAGAAAACATGACCTATGAGGGAAGATTGAAAGAATTAGGTTTGTTTAGTGTGGAAAAGAAAAGACTGAGAGGAGACATAACAGTTTTCAAATACCTAACAGGTTGTTACAAGGAGGAGGGAGAAAAATTATTCTCCTTAACCTCTGATGATAGGACAAGAAGCAATGGGCTTAAATTTCAGCAAGGGAGGTTTAGGTTGGACATTAGGAAAAAATCCTAATCATCAGGGTGGTTAGGCACTGGAATAAATTGCCTGGGGAGGTTGTGGAATCTCCATCATTGGAGATTGTTCAGAGCAGGTTAGAGAAACACCTGTCAGGGATGTTCTTGATGGTGCTTAGTCCTGCCATGAGTGCAGGGGCCTGCACTTGATGACATCTCGAGGTCCCTTCCAGTCCTATGATTCTGTCATGGGTTAAGTGATGCTTTTTGTTAAGATGGCTGGTGCTAGTAGCTGGGTATGGCTCTGTTTTTTGCCCCCTTCCTCTGCCTGCACAGTTCTCAGCTCTCGGATACCGCTGCTTCTGTAGGCCACGCAGCAGGCTCCCCAGGCTTTAGAATTGCTTTTCCCCCTGCCCTGGGTCTGAGCTGTGTTGGGGGCAGGGGAGTGAGATGAAAACTCCACGGTGTTTGGGTGAGGGCAGAAAGGGAGTGGCAGCAGCAGGAGGCAGAAGGGAGCAAATTGCATGGAAAAGAGGGGAAATGTTTGACTGGTCTGAAAGGCAGTGGGCCTAGGGTTTAGGCTGTGATACCTCAGACCACTTCAATCTCTCCATTCCTGAGGAGAGCCCTGTTGGGTCATACATATCAAATCAAAGGATCCTAGAAGGAGCCTGGCATGTGGTTGAAACTTGCCCGTAGCTCAATGTTATTAGTTTTACAGTAGCGACTGGAGGTGCAAACTGAGACCAGAGCCCCAGAGTCCTTGATTTCAATGGGGCTTCTTACAGTCTAAAGCATGTTAAGCATGTGCTTATGTTTCCTTGGATTGGGGTTAGCGAGCTCAGTACCTTGCTGGTCTGAGCTCTTATTCTGGGTGAGCTGAGAAGTTGGGAAATGTCTGTAGATCCTAGGAGAGCTGTTAAAGCAGAACTGCAAAGAAACTGGAGGGATCTGACAGCTTTATATAGCATAGTGTATGGATACTAAACATCACACTTCAGGGCTTAAACCAATCTCTAATTATTAGAGATCATGGCAGGATGTGGGGAAGGGCTGATTATTCCACATCTGCCTATTGAAGGCTATTAAACCTTCTTTTGAAACCTCTGATACTAGCCACTATCAGAGACATGATACTGCACTAGATGGAGCTCAGGTCTGATCCAATCTGGCAATTTCTATGTGTTTATCCAGGATTTCATAAAAAGACCGGTGAATCCAAATGCTTCTGCAGACCAAATTCCTTCTAAAGAGAGAATCTGAACCAGTGGGTGCTGCCCCATTCCAAACGGAGTGACCGTAGGCACTTATCGGCCAGAGAGGGGGTGCTCGTGACAGGCGGGTGTCGAGGCCGTTACACTGAAAACTGAAATCTGAAGTCAGATTTGATTCAGGTCTCTCTTAAACAGCTATAAACAGATGCAAATCAAGAGGAACTGCATTGAAATCCCCTGGAGTTCCAGCTATGTAAAACCTGTGCAAACCAGATCATAATAATCATAATAATAATAAAAACCTCAACCACAACAACATACTCCACTGTACAGAGCTTTCTCCATGGGGTACTCCTGGGGGAATTCTGCAACAAAACAATATTTTTAAATTCTGCGTATTTAATTTGTCAAAATAACACTATATAATCACACCGGTTTCAATTATTTTGGTAATTTTTCAAAATACCTGCCAGCCACAGGGCCCCCCTGGCCCAGACACCTGCACCCCCTCCCATCCCCCAGAGCCCAGCTGCAGCCTTCCAAGCCCAGACCCTCACACCCCTCCCTTTCCAAAGTCCAGGGAGCCAGAGGGAGAAACAACCTGATGCTGGGCCCTGTGCTTGTATGGAGTGTCCTGCATGTCACCTCCTCCTTTCAGGGTGTGCCAGGAGCCCTTCATCTCCATCTCCCTACCCTGGCAGCATCTCCTATGTGCAAGCTGGGAGCTGGACTCTGCTGGGTCCAGCGGCCCCTAGTGGCAGCCAGCAGCTCTGCAATGCCAAATCTGGGGGAAAGGGAGGAAATTCTGCACAGAATGTTAATGTGGTGTGAATTCTGCACTGTGCAATGGTACAGAATTCCCCCAGGAACAATGGGGAGAAGAAGTGAGAACAAATAATCATGTCACTTAATACACTGCTGGTCGATGCTCAGATATGATGGTGATGTAAGTCTATATAGACTAGAATCAGAAATTGGAGCTTTATTTTGGGCATCCTTCCACCCAAATGTGGAAGATCAATGATCCTTGTGCAAGAAAACGGGAATAGAAATAGTGGGCATGTGAGTAAAAATCTCTTCTCGCACCCCCGCTCCCAACAGAACAATAGATCTGAGGGCAATTATTCTGTACCAAAAATGTCTGTCTGCAACGTGAGTCTTAGTTACTTAATTGTGCGATTCTGTCATCAAGAGATCTGATGGTGGTGTGCTGAGGTCACTGCCTTTCATGCTGATAATATTAACTCCTTGTTTCCTTGTACTCCCCTATTAATCTGTCTGTGTCCAGCTGTTCCCTCTTGACATATTTAAGCCATGTCCTCCTCATATTTACAGCACTACGCCCTGACTAAAGAATGAATTTTCTGAGAATTTGCTAGTGAATCTGTTAATTAATTTCTGAATTAAAATTAATTTTAGAAATAAGTCCTTTAAAAATTTAACACAGTGTCAATCCATTTATTTCTCCCTAAATAACCCAACCCAGGTCCTCCCTATTTCAATGGAAATGACCAAAGAACTAAGTCTTGGGTGGATCTGGGGCAGTGGGTGGTTTTTTAAAAGAACTTTTTAGGTCTTTTTCCCTGTTATTTTACTTAACTGAAAATGTCCCCTTCACAGCAAGATGTATTAACAAACCACTATTGATAGTGTCATAGTCTTTGAAACAATTCACATAGTAATTTATTTCTAAATCACTGTGCATGCAAGCTCGTTTTCATTAGTACTGTCGAAAGGGTCGCCTCTTTTCCCAAGGGCAGGACACACAGCCTCAAATGCTCTGGGCCTGGCTGGTGGAGCTCCAGCACCCCGTGTCCCGTTGTGAGCTCCTATAGCAACTCCACCTTAGTTCAGACCCCCGGGGAGATTTTACCTTCCTATGGGGTGATGCAACCCAGCAAGTGTTTACAGTGACCCGGGGCAGCCTTTTCAAAGCAAGGTAGCACTTCATAGTCACCTGGAGTTTTGCATGAGCAAGTCCCAAGGCTAGCAGAGGAAAACCAAGCTTAAGAGAAAGTGAAGTGTAATAATAAAATCCGGCAGGCCATAAAAGGATTTGAAGAGCAATTAGCAAAAGACACAAAAACAGAAAGTTGTTTTTAAGTACCTCAGCAGCAGGAAGCCTGTTAAACAACCAATGGACAATTGAGGTGCTAAAGGAGCACTCAAGGAAGATAAGGTCATTGTGAAGAATCTCAATGAACTTTTTGCATTGGTCTTTACTGACTGACCAGATGGTATTCACGCACAAATTCTGAAGGAACTCAAATATGAAATTTGCACAACTACTAACTGTGGTATGTAACCTATCCCTGAAATCAGCCTCTGTACCAGATGACTGCAGGAAAATTAATATAACCCTGATTTCAAAAAATGATAGAGATGATCCTGGCAATTACAACAGTAAGTTTAATTTCATTACCAGGCAAATTGGTTGAAACTATAGCAAAGAACAGAATTATCAGATACATAGATAAACATGATTTTTGAGGGAAGAGTCAACATGGTTTTTATAAAGGGAAATCATGCCTCACCAATCTATTAGGATTCTTGGAGCGGGGTCAGCAAACCTGTAGACAAGGGTGATCCAATGGATATAGTGTACCCGGACTTTCCAAAAACCTTTGACCAAGCCCATCACCAAAGGCTCTTAAGCGAACTAAGCAGTCATGGGGTAAGAGGGAAGGTTCTATCATGGATCAGTAGCTGGTTAAAAGACAGGAAACAAAGGGTAGGACTAAATGGCCAGCTTTCACAATGGTGAGAGGTAAACAACGGGGCTCCATAAAGAACTGTATTAAACATATTAATAAATTATCTGGGAAAAGGGGTAAAGAGGGACGTTTCAAAGCTCGCAGATGATACAAAACTACTCAAGATAGTTAAGTCCAAACCTGATTGCGGAGAGTTAAAGAGGGACCTCACAAAACTGGACGATCAGCCAAGGAAATGACAGATGAAATTCAGTGTTGATAATGCAAAGTAATGCACATTAGAAAACATAATCCTAACTAGACATACAAAATGATGGGTCTAAATTAGCTGTTACCACTCAAGAAAGAGATCTTGGGAGTCAGTGTGGACAGTTCTCTGAAAACTAAGTGACGTGGTGGTTCAAAAAGCCAACTTAATGTTAGGAACCATTAGGAAAGGGATAAATAATAAGAAAGAAAAGATCATATTGCCTGTATATAAATACATTGTATACTCAGTCCCTGAATACTTTGTGCAGTTCTGCTTGCCCTATCTAAAAAAAAAAGATATATTAGAATTGAAAAAGTCCAGAGAAGCGAAATAAAAATGTCCAGCATTCAAGCTTTATTTATTTATTTATTTTTAGAAAAAGCTGAAATTTTCTGCTAAAATGGTTAATGCATAAGAATTTATGTGTATGTGTGTAAAAACTCCATAGGCAAGGGGAACATGTTCCGAAAGTTTTAATGGTGAATCGTTCTTCTTCAGAGAATTGCAGCCTTTCAAAATGGCCACCAGCTCTCATAATTGTTGACAGGAATGAGGCTAAAGCTGCCTTTAAGGAAAGACATCCTCTTTCAATATGAACACCTCGGCCATTATTTCCAAAGCAGTAAAGTCAAGCTGCCCTCACAGAAGCTGGTAGTCCATGTCCGCACAGAGAGCCGTCCTTGAGAATAGAAGATGCAAGCTGTTTTGAAAGAGGGCAGTTCCTCTTGGTATCTTCTGAAGAAGAATTTTACTCTGGAAATATTTTGATTCAAATTGAGGGCTAGGGACAGAGCATCTTTTGGGGAGAGAGAGTCACCAGCTTTCAAACTCGCTTCTACTTTGGTCCACAATCCCTTGGATGTGTTAACATTCTGGGAATGTGGTCAAGCACATCTTCTTTCCCAGGCTAGATTTGGGAAGATGTGTGGATGAGCTGATGCCTCCAGCATGTCTTTGGTTGAAGCTTGTAGGTTACTTTTATAGTTACAAAAGACAATTCTCTAACCTAGGACTTGTTTTTCAGATCTTCAGTTTTGACGTACCTGTTTCAAATTAGGAAGAGCACCTACAGCCTGTGATACAACCCCCACCTTTTCATATTCTCTGTTTGTATATATATCTCCTTACTATATGTTCCATTCTATGCATCCGATGAAGTGGGCTGGAGTTCACGAAAGCTTATGCTCAAATAAATTTGTTAGTCTCTAAGGTGCCACAAGTACTCCTGTTCTTTTATTAAAAAAATCAGCTCCTCTCTAGAAGCTGATGCTGCATCACTGACCACCAAGTTCAATGAATGAGAACTGCATGGGACAAAAAAAGCTCGAGGGTTTAACACTCGGATCAGTGTCTGCGCTCCTCTCTTCTTTCCTCTCATGTTGGCACCATTATCGTAGACCTGACTTCTCATGTCAGCTATCGCAATTCCCATATCTTCCAGCTTTTTAAGAAGCATATTTGCAATTCCAGCTCCTGTAGTATCATCAGTGTCAATACATTCTAGAAAATGCTCTCTGACAGCCACCATTGCAGGGACATTTTCACTAGGTTCTGTTGTTGTTACAACACGCACCATTAAAGTCATTTGTTCCGTACGGCTGATGTCGGTGTGAAGTCCAGAATAACAGAGTTATATCTTGCTGACTTCAGATCTGCCACAATCTTCTGTTTGACTTTTGTTGCCAGTAATTGTATGATCTCATTTTGAATTATTTTTCCAAGGTCATGGGGTGTGTCCATTTCTTGGGTGGTGACTCTTCTTAGATGCTCCTGGAGTACAGCATCAAACTCAGCCATCAGCTCCACAATTTTAAGGAAGTTTCCATTGTTTGGCACATACAGCTGATCTGAAGTGCCACGCAGTGCTAGATTTTGGGTAGCAAGCATTCTCACAATGGCAATGAGCCTTTTCAGAACATTTTGCCAGTAAAGAGACTCTGATGCAATCTTCTCTTGATGCTGATCATCTATGGTGGCCTTTAACCTTAGTCTCATCTCAAGTTCTTTCCACCTATGGAATGCTCTCGCTTGATTTGCTGCCTTCTCATGGCATGCCAGATTTCTAGCCAGATTTTTTCAGTCCTTTGCTCCTGTAGAACCCAATGTGGCTGGAACATTAAACTGGAAGAGTTTGCAACAAAAACAGTATGCAGCATTCTGGGTTTTTGAGTACATAAGCCATGGCCTCTCCACTTTGTCACCATTGGGGATTTCACACAAGTAATGTGTTGGAAGGAAACTTCTATTTTCATTGTCTTTGGGGAACATGACGTTTTTCACCTGCTGTGGCCCATGCAGTACAAGGAAGTCCCTCAGGCTACTGCTCAAGTGGGTCCCACAGTCCTGGATCATCTAGATTTAAGGAACTAAACTCAGCAGCAGCTGTTTCTTGCACCTCCACCACACTCCTCTCTGATCTACACTTTTCTTCAGGAATCTGCATGGTTACATCCATTGGAGATGGAGATATGGATGCTGCAGTAGCTGCCAGGTCACCTGCACTCTGACTAACTGGACGATCAGGCATCTCCTCACCACTCACATCCTCACTGGGGCCGGAAGGCTCACCGTGAACATTTGTGTCTATGTATTTCAGGAGAGCGCCTTCCTGCTTAGATAGAAAAGCTTCTTTTGCTTTCTTTCTTTTTCTGAATGCTGCCCCAGAGGACAAATAAGCAGGCTGGTAGCAGGACCTGAGTGAGGGAAGATATCAGCGTCTTAAGGGCCTAACTGGCTCCTACTACCTCAATTCACTGCCTGTTCTCCTCAAGTGGGTTCAGGGAAGCAGCAGGAAACAGGAAGCTCCCTGAGAAGCTGGTGTGACTCAATCCAGGCTCCTGAGGGTGCTAGAGAGGTACATAAGAGGCTCCTCCTCCTCTCTCTCCCTGCAGCTCCTGTTGCTTTCTGTTATTCCATCTCACCTTTTCTCCTGCCTGCCTGTTATATCTCTTGTGCCCTCCTTCCTCCAGCCCAGCACGCCACCATCTCTGTGCGTCTAGAGCAGAGAGGATACATATGCACCAGCAGCAGACACAATTTTCTACACTCTGGGTCCTAGTGGCGCCCTCCACAGTCTGTCACCCGAGGCAGCCGCCTCAGTTCGCCTCATGGTAAGGCCAGCCCTGTCCTGTGGGCACGGAGAACCTAACTCCCACTGAGGTCATCCAGGGAGGTTGGATGTGGACTTTACAGGAAATAGACAGTCAGGACAGCATAATCCACTGAAAAAATGGCATATTGCTAATTGCAACCCAGGCTCTCACTGTGTGGCTCTTTGTCCTGCCTCTGCTGTCTAGAGCGTGAGCAGAGCTTGATGAGACAGCTGCTGCGGCTGTGGCCCCCATCTAAGCGCGTTTCCCGTCGTCTCTCTTCTGGCTGTGGATGCTCGACTGCAGCAGCTCTGCAGAGGTCCCAGCCTCGCTCTCTAATGTCCATTCTCCCCTTGCTCACATGGTGATTCATGGACCATTGAGTAGCCTCATGAAAACATCCCAGTTGTAGACACAGGCACCAGAACTGATTCCCCAAGCCAAAGTCCCCTTCGCAATCCAGGGAAACAGCCTGGGTTGTCTGGAGCGCAGGGTTTGGCCCATGGTGACTGCAGACACTGCACCTGCCGCACAGCGACTCCTGGGACCCCTCTAGCCCATCAGCACTCGGCTCTCCTGCATTCTGCTGAACGGCTGAGATCTGGGGGAACAGAAACCCTTTGTTAGAGACGGAAAATCTCCTCCCAGGAACACTCTGTCAACGGCTGCCAGAGGCCTTCCCTGTGAAACCCCAAATGTGCAGCTCCTCGGATTCCCACAGGGGAGATCTCAGCTCATTCTCTTGTCACCCGTGGCTGCAGTCTCTGACAGGGGGAATGAAGAGGGGTTTTTGCCAATGGTCCCTTCTACAACGCCCATAATGGGAGGCGGTTTGGCCTGGTGATGTAAGGCCCGGGTCTGAGAATCAGGGCTCCTGGGTTCTGTGACAATGGATAAGGATGTAATCTAGTGGGTGGAGCTGGATTGGTTGACACTGAGTGAGAGGGGCTTGTGCTGAAGGACCCTGGTTCAATCCCCAATTCCTGTGATGTCTACACATGGCCATGATTTTACTTACCTATCAGTGTAGGTTGTTTAGCCTATTCCTCGACACATGTGTTACATCTGCTGCTGGCCATCCCTGAGATGTAGGTCCTTCATCCACACAAGGACATGGCACATCAAGGTCAATCCAGCAGCACCCATCCGGTCTTCACTTCCACAATGCACGGCGAGTCTGAGCTTGACCAGAGAAAGACAGGGTGGTGTTCTTCAGGGGAATCTGCTGGAGCGCCCGTCTCCCCTGCTCCACCTCACACCCCGGCACCCTAAGTGTTTTCCAAAGATACCACTAATCTCGGATAAACAAAGCAGCTGAGATGAGGTCAGTGTGAGTGGATTTACTGAGCAGTCTCATTCTAATGGAAGAATAGATTTCTCCCCTGCTCTAGGGAGATTCCCATAGGAAAAAGTCTCTGATGGTGGAGGCAATGCAAACCCTCAGCCCCTTGAATTGTAGGAAATCAGGACTCGGGGAGTTAAGGGGTGTCTCTGTCCTGCTGGAGGGAGCAGATCTGGAGAGCAGAAAGAGCACTAGTGGCATTGTAGGAAAGACAGTGACTTCTACCTGTGAAGGTGGCTGAAGCTTCTTGCAGACATTAGAGTCCAGGATCCTTACATCTCTGTTGGGGATCCTTTCCCTAGGAATAAAATAAGGACATCACACAGAGAATGACGTCTGTAGCCCAGGTCTGGGATCCAGGGAAAAGGTATGATCTCAGCCAGGCTACATACCAGGAACCTGATTTTTGTCCCAAGAGCCACAATTACCCAGATGAGCTTTTCTTCTCCATTTGCTTTCAGGTTATTTACTCATAGTAGTCATTTGTTTGCTTTGCCGTGTTTCCACTCTCCGCATCTGTTCATTGGTTTCAGTAACATTCTTTCAGTTTTTGCTTCTGTTTCCTCTTATTACAGTGTAGCATCTGCTTAGCACTTTTTAAACAAATCAATTAGAAATAAAATCCCGATCCTCCATTGAAGAGGAAGGTTTCTGAGAATTTGGCTGCAGAACTTTAGTGTCTGCATATTTCATTCACTATTATTTATTCAAGTGCAGGTCTGATGCAATCTGCCCACCCAAGAATGCCCATATGAAGCACGGGGTGCCCTTAGAATACCTGTGAAAAGAGAAGAAGAGAGTAGATTACAAGGTGGGGAAATCAACCAATGCATCAGCACTTGTCTGCATCATTGAAGCACCAGTCATGGGAGCCAAACAGGTTAAAAATCCCCATAGTTTTTCCCCACTAGACAGCCATCCAAAAAGAAAAAAAGGCCTTCAGCCAATTATTTCCTTACACTCTGAAGGGGTGAAATTCAGGCCTGTGCAGACAGCCAGGGCAAGGTCTGTGCATCACAGTGGGTTTAAGTGGCACTTCACTGCACAGGGGCTGTGAGATTACAGTGGCAGAGTTTTCCTCCTGGATTGGAACAGCCGGCTGGAATCCTGCGAGGTACAGAGCAGAGAGAGGTTTGGGCCACAACGTTCACCTCAGAGGCTGAGCTTCTGCAGACTTTTGGGATGTTCCCATCTGAGGAGGATGCTTTTGGCCACCCCCAGTTCAGAGCTTTCAGTCACCTCAACCGGTGATTCTCTGGCACAACTCATCTAAAGTAGCTGAACTTTTCAGGCCTTGCCCCCATCTCCGACGCCCCTTGCACCTCGCATTGCCTCTAATAGCCCCGTCCCTTCTCTTGATCCCTGCCAAGCCCAAATACAGAGCCTAGCTCACCCTCCTCCTCTCTTAGACCCTCCCCTTACACGATCCTCCCCTACCTCTGACAGACTGCTTACTGTGCCCTTCCCCAGCTCCTGGAGGAATCCTGGCTCCTCAGAACAACCTGGGAATGGGCGGTTCCTACCTCTGTGTGGGGTGCGTGGTTTTCCGTCGAAGCATGACTGAGAGCCAGCACGTCTCGATTTCACAGGATGAGGTCATGGCTCCCCAAGCTGGGCCAGCTGCAGGCTGCATTGCTGGGGACAGATCCCAGACATTCAAAGACAGAGGAGGAGGAAGCCCCTGCTCATTCCCGGTTCAGAGATCCCCATCGAAGACGGGCCAAGGGGGGAGGAGAGAACGAAGGGCAGAAAGTGAAGCTGCCTCTGTGGGGAGGGCACTCCTGTAAAACCCAGTCCAGTTCCCAGATCTCCTCCACATTTCCAGGTGTGACTTTGGAGAGGTCATTTCATCATCTTCATTCCCTGTCTGTAAAATGGGGGTAGTAGTCCCCCCCACAAGGAGGAGAAGGTAGGACAGTCCCATTGTCTGTGAGGGGCTCGGTCCCTCTGGGCAGGGATTGTGCCAGAGTGAGGGAAGGGACCCAGAGTTTGCTCCCTAGAGTCAGGGGAGGAGGATGGGATCAGAAGGTCATCCAAGGGGGATGGGTCAGGAACTGCTGCAACAGACGGGGCTTAGGGATTCGGTCAGTGCCAGGGACTTGCTACCTCCCTTCAGCAAATGGCTTCCCTCTTGTCATCAGCAGTCCGTATAATATCTGACTCCTTCCTAGTGTCCTCGAGGGGCTCCCTTCGTTCTTCTTGAATGTGGTGGATTCGTTGACCCAGGTCGATAGCTGGGAAGTGCGGAGTGACTATTCGTAGTGTGGCATGAAATCAGTGGGAAATCTATAGTTAGCAAAACAAAGGTGTCATTGGCCTTTGGAAATTTGGAGCTGATCTGTCCTCTTAGCCGAAGGTACTCGTGCACAGAGGGATGAAGCTCGCCATCTTGGTCAGGTGATCTATGAGAGTCAGTTCCATCATGTGGCCATTTGAATGAGTGAAATTCTTGGCAATGGCTGCCATGGACGGAGCAGGGTCTTCAGAGGCCTGAGATGCCAAGAAGTTAGGTGCGTGGTGCCTTGGTGAAAGCGCAGAAGTCACGTGTGTCAAGCTAAGTCTGAATTTCAGTCCACCTCTGGCAGCACCAAACAAAGCAGGCCCTGGTGGTCATAGTAGATGCGTCTACTTCCATGATGAATGCTGTGCGTCAGAATAGATGCAGTGGTGAAGGCAATTCTGAGCTGTTTGCAGGCTTGTTGGAACTTGGATGACCAAACGAATGTGGCCATTTTGTGGAGGAAGCTCTCGGGGTTTACTGGCTCTGAGAACCCTGGGCCGATGCAGCAGTAAAGCTGGTGAAGTCTAGGAAGCGCTGAGGACTTCAAACTTTGTCCCATTTATGAATGGCTTCCACCTTATTTGCATCAATCGTAACACCTTCTGGGGAGAGGATGTACCCCCTAAACTCTGTGGAGAGTTTGCTGGAGATAGGCTTTACCAATTCTGTGTTGAGACCACGCTGCCGAAACCTCTCCAGGTCCGGATGAGGTGTGTGTGCTGCTCTGGGTTCTCCGAAAAGAGGAGTATGTCACCTGAATAGATGACACTGTTCCCAGATACATCACTGATGAAGGGTTGCAAGGTCAGGTGACTGTTAGTTAGCTCCAATAGCATATCAGACAGTTAAAATGTCCATAGTGTGTTTTGAAATCTGTCTTCCATTTGTCCCGTGCCCAAATGAGTGTTAGATTGGAAATCCTCGCAGATGAAGTTCGAGGAAAACCTTTGCAGATTTCCTGGGAGCCAACAATTGTGAGATTCACAGCATGGGGTAATAGCCTGGACTTGGACACTGGCTCTGGTTCTGCTTCTGCTTTGTTGATGGACTCTGATCTCGGTTTTGATCCTGGTGTGTCCCTGGATCTTGATTCTAGCACCAGTCTTAGCCTCACTCTCACACTTCTTATCAAACTGTCTGTACTGGGCTAGCTTGATTATCACTTCAAAAGTTTTTTTTCTCTTAATTAATTGGCCTCTCAGAGTTGGTAAGACAACTCCCACCTGTTTATGCTCTCTGTATGTGTGTATATATATCTCCTCAATATATGTTCCATTCTATATGCATCCGAAGAAGTGGGCTGTAGTCCACGAAAGCTTATGCTCTAATAAATTTGTTAGTCTCTAAGGTGCCACAAGTACTCCTGTTCTTCTTTTTGCGGATACAGACTAACACGGCTGCTACTCTGAAACCAGTCTTAGCCTAGGTGCCATCCTGCACCTCGCTGCGACCTAGGCTCCTACCACTGGACCTAATTATCAGATGCAGCATGTGACATCAGGTTGTGCAACTTTTTGCATAAAAGCAGGCTCTCTGCAAGTAAGTAGCCAGATCACTCCAGGTGTGAACCATGGCCTCACTACATGATCCTGGCCCGGTTCTGCCCCTACTGGAGTTGTGCAATGGAAAAATCATGGAGCAGGTCCTCAAGGAATCAATTATGAAACATTTAGAGGAGAGGAAAGTGATCAGGAAGAGTCAGCATGGATTCACGAAGGGGAAGTCGTGCCTGACTAACCTAATTGCCTTCTATGATGAGATAACTGGCTCTGTGGATGAGGGAAAAGCAGTGAATGTGTTATTCCTTGACTTTAGCAAAGCTTTTGATACGGTCTCCCACAGTATACTTGCCGCCAAGTTAAAGAAGTATGGGCTGGATGAATGGACTGTAAGGTGGATAGAAAGCTGGCTAGATCGTCGGGCTCAACGGGTAGTGATCAATGGCTCCATGTCTAGTTGGCAGCCGGTTTCAAGCGGAGTGCCCCAAGGGTCGGTCCTGGGGCCGGTTTTGTTTAATACCTTTATTAATGATCTGGAGGATGGTGTGGACTGCACTCTCAGCAAGTTTGCAGATGACACTAAACTAGGGGGCGTGGTAGATACACTAGAGGGTAGGGATCGGATACAGAGGGACCTAGACAAATTAGAGGATTGGGCCAAAAAAAACCTGATGAGGTTCAACAAGGACAAGTGCAGAGTCCTGCACTTAGGACGGAAGAATCCCATTCACTGCTACAGACTAGGGACCGAATGGCTAGGTAGCAGTTCTGCAGAAAAGGACCTAGAGGTCACAGTGGACGAGAAGCTGGATATGAGTCAACAGTGTGCTCTTGTTGCCAAGAAGGCTATTGGCATTTTGGGCTGTATAAGTAGGGGTATTGCCAGCAGATCGAGGAACGTGAATCGTTCCCCTTTATTCCACATTGGTGAGGCCTCATCTGGAATACTGTGTCCAGTTT
>NW_027054084.1:0-17000 GCF_011386835.1 Chrysemys picta bellii
AAACATCCAGTCAGTGTGCAATGGCAGTCAAAAAGGCTACCAGAATGTTAGGAAGCATTAGGAAAGGGATAGATAATAAGACAGAAAATATCATATTGCTTCTGTATAAATCCATGGGATGCCCACACCTATAAATTCATGAATGGTGTGGAGAAAGTAAATAGGGAAGTTTTATTTATGCTTTCACACACACACACACACACACACACACACACACACACACAGACACACACACACACAAACCTGGGTTAATACAAACCTAAGGAAATATTTCTTCACACAACACAACTTGTAACTCATTGCCAGGGGATGTCATGAAGGCCAAAAGTATAACCAGGTTCAAAAAAGAATTAGAGAAGTTCCTGGAGGACAGGTCCATCAATGGCTATTAGCCAAGGTGGTCAGGGGTGCAACACCTTGCACAGGGTGTCCCTATGTCTTCTGATTGAAACTGGGACTGGGTGACAGGGGATGGATCACTCGATAAATTGCCCTGTTCTGTTCATTTCTTCTGAAGCATCTGGCACCAGCAGAAGACAGGATACTGGGCTAGATGGACAATTGGTCTGACCCAGTATGGCCATTCTTATGTTACCCCTGTATTGTGCCTAGATAGGACTCATCTCCTTTGAGCCATTGATATGTGGTCTTTGCGACAATGCACCTTGTAAGGCTCTGAAATGAGCCCTGCCAATAATATAGGAAATTGTGACTTTTAGGCAAAACCTAGAGGCTAACTCTGATTCTCCAGGGATGCTGAGGTTCCCTCTTGCCCCAGCTGCAGGATGGGATGAGAGTCTTGTCCCGTCTCATCTGGTTCCCTCTCTCTCAGGCAGCAGACCTTGTGGCTGGGGTTTACAGCCGGTTGGATTCAGTCCAGCAGCCCAGCTCCAGGACCTTGATGAAGAAGTTAGTGGCCCTGCTGGCTGGCGAGGCGGAGCATCTGGACACAGTGATCTCATGCCTTCTGGACTACTCCTTCCCTACAGACAGGTACGAAATGCCTCCACTCGTCAGGCCTCGCGTGATCCTTTGAGGCCCTATATGAGAACCTCACATTGTTTGGTCTTACTAAGGCAAAGTATAAAGCACTGACTGTTGAGGACTGAATCTCTCCCCTCTACATGGGGCAAATTACCTGCCCTCTCCTCCTGATGGCTCTTCTCTTTTCAGCCACAAACCACAGTGAGCAAAATCCACCTGTCAGAGATTCCTCTCCCCCATTCCCTGAATGTGTCTCCCCATGTGCAAGGCAGGAGCTCTCATTCCCAGTCCCCCTCTCCCGGCCCCTGGGACTTGTTAGAGATCTGCCTGTGGGAGGGGTTCTCAAAAGCACAGTCCCCCGCACCTACGGTCAGTGCTCATGGGTCCTGGAGCAGGGCGTGGATTTACGTCTGTGTTCTTGAGTTCACTATCCCTTTGCTACTCCGGCTGGCAAGCGCAGAGCTCATTCCGCCGTTCTCCTTCATCTGAACGTACAGATAGTGAGCCTAGGTGGAACGTTTGCTGTCTGAAGCACATTTGTGTTTGGGCAGGAAAAGTTGAACAACAGTGATTACGCAAAGCGTGGTTTTATGATGGATGATCCCAAGCGGTGAGTTCCAGAAACAATCCATATCAGCAGGGCTGGCTCCAGGCACCAGCAAAACAAGCAGGTGCTTGGGGCAGCACATTTCTAGGGGCGGCATTCTGGAACCGGCCATCATAGGTGCTGACTCCGGGGCATGGGGAAAAAGTGCCCCCGCCACCTGAGCTCGCCGCCCCAGCTTGCCTCCGCTCCGCCTCCACCTGCTTCCCTGAGCGCGCCACCGCCGCTCCGCTTCTCCCCCCTTCCTCCCAGGCTTGCTGCGCGAGAAACAGCTGTTTCGCGCAGCAAGTCTGGGAGGGAGGAGAAGCCAAGCAGCAGGGCGCTCAGGGGAGGCGGCGGTGGTGGAGCGGAGGTGAGCTGGAGCGGGGAGCGGTTCCTCTACCCCCCATTACTTCCTGCGCTCCCCCCACAACCCTAGCTCACCTCCGCTCCGCCTGCTCCCCTGAACGCGCCGCCGCTCTGCTTCTCCCCCCTCCCTCCCAGGCTTGCCATGCGCAAAACAGCTGTTTTGCGCAGCAAGGCTGGGAGGGAGGGAGGAGAAGCTGAGCGGGGGGCGCTCAGGGGAGGTGGAGGTGAGCTGGATTGGGGAGTGGTTCCTCTACCCCCCGTTACTTCCTGGGCCCCCCGACCCTAGCTCACCTCCGCTCCGCCTGCTCCCCTGAACGCGCCGTTGCTCCGCTTCTCCCCCCTCCTTCGCCTGAGAGGGAGGGGGGAGAAGCAGAGCGGCAGCGCACCCGGGGGAGCAGGCGGAGAGGAGGTGAGCTAGGGTGGGAGGTCGCAGGGGCCTCCAGGAAGCAATGGGGGGGAAATGTGGCACACCCGGGGGAGGAGGCGGGGCTGGGGATTTGGGGAAGGAGTTTGGAAGGGGTGGAGTTGGGACGGGGCAGGGGGAGGGGGGCACGAAAAAAAAAGTGGGGGCGGCCAAAATTTTTTTTGCTTGGGGCGGCAAAAATCCTAGAGCCAGCCCTGCATATCAGAGGACTCCACTGAAACCCTCCCTCACACAGTTGTTGGCTGAGCGCTGCGGAGATCTGAGCCACGCTGCTGCATGCCCGCTCCCTTTTTTTTTTAAAGGGAATTTAATGCTGGTGAAAGGTGCCCCATTGACACCCTTGGACAATGAAGACCTCAGCTGCAGCCCAGGAAGTGACGATGAAGCTTCCTCCACACTGCCCCTAACAACACTCTGAGCTCATAGGTGGAGGGGCTGCCGACTAGGCAAGAAAGGCTCATTCAGCCTCCATGTCCCGTTCAATCCCTGAACCTACCAACAAGGGCCAAGTATGGTGGTTGACTCTGTAATGTGGACAGCGTGCACTGGGCACTGGTCCGAGACCCTTAGTTCATTTCATATAGGACATCTGCTGCCAGAGAAGCTGTATTAGCCATTAGCCATCAGCCTCTCGGTATTAGCCATCAGCCAGTAACAGGTCGTGACCAACTGAGGCCAGATTCACACGGGCAGCCTTGAGCTGAAATGCTCCATATCCTGTGCCAGTGATTTTCAATCTGAGGTCCATGGAGTCCTTGTTCATGCTCCACATTGAATTGCACAAGCTCTGGGGACTGGACTGCTGGGCAGGGCGTTGGCTCCACAGGAGGATTTCTCTTACAAAGAGGTTACATTGGTGAAGAGGTTTAATAGCTTTTCTCCTAAGCCATCCAGTCCCTCATGTTGCCGTATTTCTGAATTTCTAGGAATTCGGCCGAGCTGTGGCAGTTCCTATCTGCTGACCCGGCCCTCAGAGGACAGGTGATGGAGAACCTGGTTGTGAAGCTGCAGAGTCACCACAGCTCTGAGCACCAAGCCTCTCACACGTCTGCTGCCGTAAGTCACTGTTCGAACATCCATAGCCCCATACAGTTAAATCTATCCTATGTCTCGGTCACAGGGCACACTCACCGCCAACGTGCCTCCTCATGCCAGGACATGATGCTGCAGGGCTTATTCCACACTGGTGTCCCCTTGTCCAGCCTCCTGGTTCTGCAACACTCCGCAGGTTCCATGGTCTGGCCCTCTGGCCACGTCACCTCTTCCAGGGTTAACAGAAAAGTCCAATATGGGAAAACCCAACATGTAGTGGCCTCTGTGCCAGGCCCTCAGCCCCCATCTGAGCCTCATCATTCTTGGTCTCTTAGTCCTGAGGTCGGTACTTTGCCTCTTGCTGGGGAACCCAGACCTGACCTCTGCTCTGGGTTCCAGCCCACGGACACCACGATAGGCTGCTAAGGACTGTTCCTTCAATCCCTCACCCCTTCCCTGAGCTGCTCCTCCCTTTTTCCTGCTTGTTAGCAACTCCCATGGGTCTGCAGCTTCTGCTTTTCCTGCCCTGGATTTGTGGCTCCTTGTGACTTCTTCCCACCCAACTTCTGAGGAGCTTCCTCAAAGCTGTTCCCAGCCTCCCTGGCAGCAGCTGGGCTGTGTTTCAAACAGTCTTTCTGGTTTCCCTCCATAAGACAGGATTCCCCACCCCCTAGCCTTCCTCCTGGAGGTGGCATTTACTTCAGGCAGTCCCTCCACCTCTCCTGCAGGCAGGACTCCCCCAGTCTCCTCCTTTATGCTGGGTTGTAAGCTGGGTTGTAAGTGCTGTAGCACCCCCTGGCTTGAAGCAGTTTCCATCATATACAGGGTTTACAGTTTGGTTCAATGGCTCTCAGCACCCCTACTACACAACGTGTTCCAGCACCCCTGGGTTCAGCCTTCTCCTGCTGGTGTTTTCTCTGCTAGGAGGGAGGAGGCAGCATGTATGCTGATCCCCTTCCTAAAGCTCATCCCAATTCACTGGGAGAGAGGGGAGTCCTGGTCCTCCCATTTTGCAAGGCTCCTGGTCCCAGGTCCTTACAGAAACATAACAGGAGTTCCTCCTGAACACGACTTATTCCTTGGACCACTTCTTCCCTACCAGTATTTCCCAGCTCCTTACGTATATCAGACATCTCAAAATCTGACAGGGCCACGCCACGTGACAAGGATGGGCTGACCCCTAGCACCGCTACCTTTACAGGGACAGACTATCCCCTCCGTTTTGGGGCTACTCCATAATGTCCTGACAAACCCTTGGGGGGAGGGTTCCATTCATCGCATCCATATTGGAGCTCTAAGAAACCCCTGTGACACTGTCTGCCCTGGTGCCAGCTCAGGATAGGGTTGCAGGCTAATTCACTCAGATGCGAATAGAAATCAAAGGAGTGTCAAAAGCTATTGTAGTGTAATCAGGCAGTTCACCTGTGTGTTTGTTTAGTTCAAAGGAAAAGTTAAAGGAAACACTTATCTTTATAACCTGTTGATTGCTATTGTATTGTGTATATCCCTGTAATTAGTTACCCCTAGATCAAAAGTGTACGTTGGTGTTAATAGATGAGAATGAACTTGATGTGTAAAGTTTATGAAAACTAATGAAGGATTCTTGTTTGCTATTACATTACATTGGCATCGTGTATATCCCTGTAATTAAATTACCCATCAACACAATTGGAGACTTGGAAATGTAAATGAAGAAGACTGCTAACTTCAAAGCAAGGCTACTGTGTTTGACAACGGGAATTCACAGACTAAGTCTGAATTTCCTACTCATCAAAACCCACTTGGGTAAAGACACTGTTCAGATTGGTTTCTGGAAAAGCTATAAAATAGATGTCAAGGAATGATCCTGTATCTCTGACTGTTTGGACTCTTACAGGGAAGATGCCAAATGCAAAATGGAGATCCCCAGAAACATCTGGGTTCCTGAAAAGACGTTTAGGAAACCAAGAGATTACTACATCTCCGCTATCATTTGGGATTTACAAATTTTGACTCACCTGTTAATGTATTTTACCTGCTTTAACCTCTCAATAACTCTCATTTATTTTTCCTAGCTAAAAAATCTTTAGTTAGTTTACTAGAGAATTGGCTGCCAGTGTTGTTTTTGGTGTGAGATCCAGAATACCAATTGACCTATGGTAAGTGACTGACCCTTTGGGGTTGGGAGTAACCAGATGTGGTGTGATTTTTGGTTTTAACAACTTTTAATCACAAAGTTCAGTTTGTCTGGGTGGCAAGATAGCCTAGAATGTCTAAGGGGACTGTCTGTGGTAAGACTGTCCTTGGTAAAACTGGTACTGTAATCCAGGAATGCACAATTGTTACTGGCTTTGTGAAATCCAATGATAGAATATACTACTAGTTTGGGGTGCCTGCCCTGGTTTATGCCAGTCTGATCTAAGATTGGCACTCACGGTTGTGAACCACTCCAGAGCGCGTGACAATTGGCGTAGTCAGCATAGGAGTCACATGCCACAGGTCAATTGGGCTTAAAGATCATAACCCAACACTATTTAAAGTTTAAATTGGATATGGAGAGTTTTAAGGGTTAAAGATGAGTTACAATGGGTGAATCACAATCCTATGAGAGTCTTGACTCAAAAGAACTTGAAGAAGTATGTAAAGAAAGGGGGCTATCTGTTAAGAAGAAAGCCGCAGAACACGAACTGAGAGATTTGCTCATGGACTTTGACCAAAAAGCAGGGTCTCAGCCCCCCTAGACCCCAGATGCAGAAGAAAAGGCCCCTCTGAGGCACTTGGAAGCCAAGGAACAATGCAAGCATGAAAGAATGACGGTGGAAGTCCAAATGAGGGAGAAGAAAGATGCCGAGGAAGCTGATGAAAGAGCCACTCTTCTCTTCATTAATTTATTCTCTCCCATTCTTAGTCCCATGAGGCATTACCCCCACCCCAAGCATGCTGTCTCTGCAGCCCCTGCAGGTCAGGAAGCTCTGCGAGATCCGAAATCAAAGCTAGGTCCCCTGTGTGGCAATGCAGCCTAGTGTCACCAGACTCCACAAGGCAAAGCCTTCAACCTGCCAGTGCCCGGCTTCCCCCGCCCTGCTGCTCAGGGCAGTTTAACTCGGTTTGTTTCTCCATGAATCAGGGGAGTTTCATAGCACATAAGCAGGAAGTCCTGAGAACTGACGCAGGAGGGAGTAGGATTTCCAAGTAAGCTTGTGTCTGTCTTGTTCCCTCTTCAGGCCACATGCGCCCTCTATGAGATGATCTCGGTGAGCAAGTCCAAAGATGTCACAACCCGCCTCTATCCTCAGCTGCTAATGGCTCTTCTTGTCGAAATCCATTTCAGCCTGGGACAGAGCATAGCAGGGGATAAAGTCTCTGGAAGGGAAAGCAGCTGGCAGAGCCTCCACACCAGGTACTGCGCCTACTGGAAAGTCAACGGTCTAATTACATGGACAGTCCTAGAGAAGTCATAGTTCTCTTCTCCAGCTCTCATGTGGCCCCTGCAGGTTTTCCATAACTCTCTAATTCTCAGGGAGTTAGCAGGCAGGGCTTAGGTTGCAAGGGTGTCTCTCAGTGGTAAATGACATACCGACCAATGCACTGCAGAGGAAGTAGAAAGACTATCCCTGCAGCTATGGGGAGAAATTAGTGGGAGCCAATTTGCCAGTGTGTCAAAGGAATGTGGGTCCGACACTAAAGGGCTGAAGTTCTCCTGTTCTGTGACATTGACATGCCCTAGTGCTGATGTGCAATTGTCTGTAGGATTTGCTCAGAACTCTTTCTCTTTCTTCATATTATTAAATTGTATTACTATAGTGCCTAGGAACCCCAGTCACGAACCTTGCCTTCCTAAGCTCTATTTAAACCATTGGTGTGTCTTTCCACACACAAGTGAATCCGTCACTCCCTGATAGACCTACCATGAGGGGGCTCCTGGCACTCAGTCACGCTGGTGTGTTGTTTGAATCTAGCTCTGCAGTGGAGGCTATAAAGATGCTGCTTCTCTGTGTTGGCTGCCGTTCCGAGCTGACTGTTATGGAGAAGGAGCAAGGCTGGATCCTCCTACAAAGCCCCCAAGATCACCTCCGTGGGGTGAGCCTGCTGGCTAGGTAATACACAAGCGTTTTCCATGCACTCAGTCCTGCTAGTGGGGGCAATTCCAGAATGAAACAGTCCTCACTTCTGGGCTGCCATGTGGCCCCAAGCTGACCCCTCACCCCCTTGTTGCAGAATGTGCTTCTTCCCTTACTAACAAAGGTATTTCTGCTTTGTGTCACAGAGCCGTGGTGCACTATGCTTGCCCTGAGACTACAAGGATGCTGCTGGACCTAGTGATCCCGCTCCTCGACAGAGGTGATAAGAAACACAGGCTGACCATGATGGCCTTCTTTGTAGAAGTAAGTTTCATTAGCTGATGAGAGCAATTGGGTCTTGTGTCCTAGATTAGTGAGCAACTGCTTAAATCAAGCCTTTGAGACTCATTCTTGCACTACATAAACGATGAGCTTTATTGGTCATGTCCACATTGCCAGGTGTCCATGCAGCACTGACTAGGCTCCCCCAGTCCTGTCCCAGCACGCTCAGTGTAAAATCTGAGATGGATCCTTTAGGGGATCATTGGTTGCTCCAAAGTTGTAATCAGGAGCCTGATGGGAATATCCAAGAAACTAAGGTTCTGTAGAACAGCATCAGCCTGGACTCTCCCGAAGGGCAGCTGGGTCTCCTGTCAGCATCAGCCTTTCTGCAGGTCCATGAAAGGTTCCTCCCTGCGAAGTCACTAAGGAAAAGCAAAGAGGGGCATTGAGAGTGGGTATGGAGGAGAGAGGATCATGGTAAAAGCTCCCCCAGATGCAGGATCATTAGCTCTGAATGTGGTGAGCAATCTTTAACCTTCTCTATTGGATGGGTTAGTTAGAGGCACATCACCAGGAATGAGGTGGCTCTATAGTCCATCGCTAGGTTGTCCTCCCCATTTCCTTGGTTTCTGTCTGGCTAGTTCCTATTGACAGTTTTCAGGGATTGTCTCCTCATCTAACTCATTAAGGGATGGGGTTTAATTCTCTCCTCACCAGGAGTCCAATCCTGGGCCCATTGCGATCAATGGCAAAACTTCCACTGACTTCAGTGGGGTCAGGATTTCAACTCAGGGGTTTGATTTCTCAGCCCCAGCTTTCGCGTGATCTCAGAGCGGCTTGTTCTGCTTCACAGGGTCACCACGAGGGGTTCGGCTGCTCTTGGCAAACCCCCAGATGCACAAGAGTCCGCCATACAAATGGTCACTGAACATTTTGTTGCCCTACATGTTCTCCTGGAGGGTAGAGCAGCTCTGCTAATGCCTATGGCTGAGTCTAGTGCTAACGGCCAGTCAAAGCCCCAGGAAGTCAGTGGGAGGACTGGGTGTCACACACAAAGTGGGGCTGATGTATAGCAATGGACGGTACAACATGGAGGTTATGATGCCTCTCCACAGAACCGACACACAAAGTTTTCCGGTAAGCACCCTGTTGCTGATTCGCTCTGTGTTGTTTTCAGCTTCTGCGTTACAAAGAGGCCAAGAAGCTCCCACATCCAGACACTTTGGACCGTCTCGAGGAGTGGACAAAACATCCCAGCCCAGTTTTCCGTTCACTTGGTCTAAGAGGACTCGGCATCCTGGCAACCCAACCAGGGAAGGTGAGAGCCCAGGCTTGGTTAACTGGAAAACGACGAGGTGGCTGTGACCCAGTGGACTGAGTTCTGGGCAGGCAGTGAGGCACAGTGTTCTGAGCCCACCTCTGCTGCTGACTTGCTGACCCTCTCGGTGCCTCCATTTCCCCAGCAGGAACGGGGATCACAACGGCCCCTCAATGCAGATCTTTCCTCGGAGAGTATTTTAGATGGGATTTTACTGCTTGGATTTCAGATGGACGTTATCATTCTCCTAGGGCTACACACGTCCGCGTTTCCCCGGACATGTCCGGCTTTTCCCTCTTTAAATAGCTGTCCGGGGGGGGATTTCTAAAAATCTAAAAATGTCTGGGATTTCCCCCCAGTCAGCTATTTATCAACCGAAAAGCGGCTGACAGGGCGGCCGAGCGCCGCTCGCATCGGGGCCTCGGCAGCCAAAGCCCCTTCCCAGCTCCCCCATCCCCTGCAGCCTTAGCACGCCGCCCGGCAGCGCTGGGGGGCGGGGCTGTTCACCTGTGAGGGAACGCGGCGGCGGGGCTGGCAGCGGCGGCCAGAGCCCCTCCCCCGCTTCCCCCCTCCCCCACAGCCTCAGCACGCCGCTCGGCAGCACTCGGGTGGGGCGCTCCTTGGGGCGTGGAGCCAGACACCTGCTCTAAGCCGAGTGGCATGGTAAGGGGGCCGGGGAGTTGGAGAAGGGGGGCAGTCAGGGGACAGGGAGCGGGGGGGGTTGGATGGGTTGGGAGTTCGGGGGGGCTGTCAGGGGGGCAGGGGTGTGGAGAGGGGTTGGGACAGTCAGGGACAGGTAGCGGGGGGGGTAGATGGGTCGGGGGTTCTGGGGGGGCTGTCAGGGGGTGGGAAGTGGGAGGGAGTGGCTAGGGGGCGGGGCTACCCCCCGCCCCAATGGAGTGTCCTCTCTTTGAAAGTTCAGATATGGTAACCCTAATTCTCCCCCATGCAAATTACCCCAGCAGCATTCCCGTTCCTTCTTGGAGAGACCAATCCTGGTGCTGTCACCAAGGAAGACCTTGATTGGTCTAAAGACCTTAGCGAGCACACAAGGCCCTGTCTCATAGCCCCCTCCAGTGGCAAGACCCAACATTGCAGCACTGCCTCAGTTTTCCCCTCCTCGGCTTGACTTCACAAATACCTCGTTCAATAACACCCTTATTCAGGCTCATTTATTAAGACAAACAAGCCTTTGAAGGCCAAAGATAAAACCCTCAGAATCAAACCTGACAATGTCCAACAGACTAAAAATCAGAAACAGGATCTTCTGCCATTACCACATCTCCTCTTCTGAGCTCACTCAACAAAGGTTCCACCCTGTCCTTAGTAAACATAAGAAAACTTAACTTTGGCCCCCTTCCTGGGCACCCCTTCTGCAAGCTCTTTGCCCCCAGGCTCTGCGGAGTTCTTTGTTCTCTTGGGGGAGGACTGCTTCCCAAGGCTTCCTCCCTGGAGACCCTTTTCCCCCATCAGATTCCCCCTGCCTTCCCTCCCAGGGTACTCTAGGAGCCACTCCCCCCTGCTCCTGCTTCCCCTTCCTTCCTGACAGCCCAAAATAGTTCTCTCCTCCTCCACTGGATCTGATTAATGCATGGGGCTGGCTGGCCCCAAAGTCTCTGGCCCTGAGAGAGGCAGAGCACTCTCTTAAAGAGTGTTTGTGACCCTGCCCCCAAATGATATTTCAATGCCTTGCACTGAAAGGCAGGTCCAAGTTTCTCAAACTTTGCAGAGGGTTCAGCTCTCACCTAGGACTCCCCATGGGCCAGGTTTGATTTTTTCCCCAGGTTTCACCATTTGGGGGATTGTCTGCATGGGAAAAGAAGGTGGCTAGAAGTTTTCGTTTGTTTGTTTGTAAGTGGAAAAACTGTCCTACAGCTCAGAGATGCAATCTCCCCAGGAAAAAATCACAATTGACTGGGGAGACAGCATGGAACATTTCCATCCAAAAAGGGAATGTTTTTATGAGCGTATCAAAAGGAGCAACTAGAATGGAAACTGTGTACCAGCCTTAACTATGGAGATTGCTGCCAGCATCTGCTATAATAATAATTAATAGCACGTAGAAAAGAGAGAAAAGCCCCGAAGCAAACCACAGCTTTGCCCACCCTACACCAGAACGACCCGGGGCAGGGTTAGGATTCACTGATTGCCTCGTCAGGTATCCCCATCGATTCTAAAGCACCACGCCTCCGACTGTGGAGACGGAGCTTCTCTCTGACTTGGTGCCACGGGGTAGAATAAACACAGCCCTGGCACTGTGGCTTGTACTCACTGGAGGGCTGGGAGATCTGATGAGCCACCCCCATGTGTGTGTGTGTGTAGGTGGAACAAGTCAAGGCCCTGCTGCCTGCCATCCTTTGGGGCTCGGATGAGAAGGATGATGGGAGTATTCTGGAGGCCATCTCAGCTGTTCAGAACCTTCTGCAGAGCCTGGATGGGAGTGAGCGCACCAGCGTGGCCAGGAAGCTAATCCCCTTATTCGATGCTGTAAGTCAGGGGCTCTTGACCTGCCCATCCCCAGCCAGGCAGTGTTGTGACTCTGGAGTTGTAGTGGTGGCATATCTGACCTGATCAGTTCCGAGCCATTGCCTGGGCCTCAGGCATTGGTGACACCTTGGTCTCTCGTGTTCTCTGTGTGTGGCATGCAACCATTTGGTCTCCTGAGGACTGATCTGCTTTAATCTAGCTCAAGTGAACATGCTCAATGTAGTGGTCATGGGGTGAAATGTAATGTCCTGTGCTTTGGAGTCTAGATGAATGAATGGCCCTTAAATGCTATGAAACTATGAAAGTGTTGAACCCATTAAAGAAACCCTCCAAAGAGCCCTTCACTGTGGATGGAGTCAGCACTTACAGGAGGCCTCCAGGGAAATTTAGGAACCACTGTCCTAACCTGTGTTGTCTCCCCCTCAACCCAAACCTTTCTGCAAATGGGTGCCCTCTTGGTGGGCAGACCATGGAGTTATTAGTCAGACTGGCCCCTATCTGTGGTTTGCATTGTGCCAAGCTCACCCTGTAAGGAGAGTGTGAAGCTCCCTCGGTGAGATCCCCTCATGGTTGTGTGTCCATCACAGGTGAGACCCCAGGTGCGCTCTGCTGCCATCATGCTCTTTACAAAGTTGCTTCACACAGTGAAGAGGAGGCAGAAGGCCCTGCTGCAGGAGGAAGTGACCCGCAGCCTGGTCCCACTGCTCCTTCACTTACAGGACGAGGACCCTGACGTGGGCAAGGTGAGTCCCGCTGCCATGTGCTCCCTGGTGCAGCAGGCCCTGACTGCTCCAGCTCTCCTGCTAGGTCTGTCTCCAGAGCCGCCTCCCAAAAGTGAAAAATCTCAGCCCTACCTGCTTACCCAAGCAAGTTCCCTGGCCTTCAATGGACACACAAGTGGAGATGTTTTATGGCTCCCAGCAGCCACTTCCTAAGTCACTGAACTGCAGCCACCATGAAGATCAAACTCCAGGAGCCTCCACTAATAGGAACAAAGAGACACCAAGGGTCAGCAGGATACCATGTGACCCCCACATTCCTTTCCCTGATTGATTATTTCAGCTGGCTTTTCACTGCAGAGTGACCTCAGATTCCAGCTCTTCTCATGATGCAAACTCTCCTTGTCCCATCTTGTGTTGCAGAGGTGTCAGAAAGCCTTGGCTGGGTGTTTTCAGCTCCTGGGATGGTCTTGTCCTAAGCAGATTAACAGCAAGAAGGCTTGGCACACCCATCCCCAGGTGGTGGACAAGATCTGCCAGCACTCTGTAAGTGAACAATCGGCTTCTCGTGAGTGCTGCTTCTAGATGTGGGACCGGAAACGTGTTCCCTCACTCACTGCTCTGATTGCATGTCTAGTACTAGCATACTGCACTCTGGCTTCCTCTTAGAAGCACCCAGCTCCCCCACTCCTCCCAGTGCCTGTCAGATCTGAACAGCCAGACCTGGCCAGGAGTTCAGTACGGAGGTGAAAGCTCAGAACATAAAGAATCAGATGATGGCAAAAATGCCTTCTGAATCCTGCAGGAAACTGGATGTCCCCATTTTTCACCTTACCCCAGCCCATTGGCCACTTCTGCACCGTATTTCCTATGCTCTGCACCCTCTCTAATGTCCTCCCCAGATGAAGCCCATACAACCGGGCTTCAGTGTTCTCTAGTACCAGCCTCCAGCCCTGCAGTGCCAGCAGCTCAGACACCAGCAATGTGTCTGGTGACACTTTGAAATGGTCATTTAATGACTGCCTGGCATGTAGATGGTCGCCCCCAGGATACATGGAGATGGGAGCTGCATTCTTCCCACCCCTCCAAGCCAAGCAGATGAAATCTCTCTTCTCCTCACCCTGCGGCCCCAGCAACAAGAAGCTTCTTTGGTTTCTATTCCTAGGTGCTGAAGCTCAAGAACGTATCTGACATCTTGCTCCAATGTCTGGATCACCTCCAAAGCCCCCAGGCTCCAATACGACGGGCAGCAGCCATCTTTATCGGTAACCACTACTTTTCTTAAGCAACTTCTATCTGAGAGGTTGTCCCGTGTTCTGCTTGGAGGGCACTAGCAGCAAGAATTAACCCCCTGGGATCCTAGTGTCTAGATATCCTGCCCTTGAGGCAGTTGGGCTGGGGATTATATCAAAAGGCCTGGAGCAAATTACAACCCTACCCTCCAGCTCCACCCACTGGAATCCCTGTGGGACTGCAGCAATACCATAGCCATTGGCAATCAGGCTCTCTGTATCTTCCAAGACATGAGCCTCTTTGTCTTGGAGCTTGTGGACTTGTCTGATTATCCCAGGGACCACTTGAAAGCTGTTTTGCTTGTTGGAAAGACTGACATTTTTTAAAAGGTAGCCCCAGGGGAGGTGAAAACTCCTGCAAGATTCATTTGCATTGTACGTTCCAGGTTGCACTGTTCGAAGCTCAGAGCCCACCATGGTCAGGCAAGAGAAGGAGCTGATACTTCAGTGTAAGTAGTTGCCACATGGCTGTGTTTGCATATGGAAGGAGAGCTCATGCTCCTTGTAGGATATCAGGGTTGGAAGGGACCTCAGGAGATCATCTAATCCAACCCCCTGCTCAAAGCAGGACCAATCCCCAGATAGTGTTTGTTTGTTTTTTAAGCCCCAGTTCCCTAAATGGCCCTCTCAAGGATTGAACTCACAACCCTGGGTTTAGCAGGTCAATGCTCAAACCACTGAGCTATCCCTCCCACTTGTGAACCAGTCTAGGAAAAAGTGCAACTCCCCCGCCATGCTGCTGCATTGAGTTCAATTTAGACGTGGCCAGAGGTAGCTGTTGAGAGAGCCTGGACATCAGTCCCAGCTTTGTTTTCTCTGATGTCAGGCGTCACTTCCATCTCCAGGTGCCAGAAGGTTTTACAAGGAGAAAGTAAATGCCAGGCAGGGTGAGAGGCCCTGGCATGTGTCAGGGAGATGGTGCTAAGGAGGTGGATGCCCCAGAATGCAGTGGAAGATGGTGCTGCCAAGGGCAGATGTCACTGAGGACTTAAGGGGTTATCAGATGGTGATGACATTGATAGCCCTGGTGGGTCCAGAGCATCTGGGAGGAGTTAGTTGCTGTGGAAGATCAGGGGTTGCTCCAGGCACCAGCGCAGCAAGTGCGTACCTGGGACGGCAAGCCACGGGGGGCGGCGTGCCGGTCGCCGTGAGGGCGGCAGTCAGGCAGCCTTCGGCGGCATGCCTGCGGGAGGACTGCTGGTCCCGCAGCCTCGGCGGCAATTCAGCGGCAGGTACACTGAAGGCGCGGGACCGGCAGATCACCGACAGAAACGCCGCTGAATCCGCGTGACCAGTGGACCGCCCGCAGGCATGCCACCAAAGGCCGCCTGACTGCCGTGCTTGGGGTGGCAAAAAACATAGAGCCGCCCCTGTGGAAGATACAGAGGCCCATGGTGCAGGTGCTAGGGCATGCTAATACGATATGTGTTTTGACCTGAGCTTCCTCTCTCTGTCTCAGCTCTCAGTGGCCTGCAGCAAGATCCGGATTTCTCTGTCCATGTCAGTATCTCACGGGCCATTCAGCAAGTTCGGGATGGTGGCAGAAACCAGTCACGTCAGACCCTAGGAGCTAGATTCAGGAACCTGCTCTGCTGCTTGACTGGCCAGGAGGAGAGGGAAAATGCTCCTGACAGAGATCTCTTGGGTGGCCCGGACCCTTCCCAAAGCCACCGATGGGACTCAGGAGGGCCCTGAGTTCCCACAGAGAAGTTGGTGACTGGAGGAGGTCAGCTGAGCCACCACTCCAGCCCCGAAGCCAGTGCCTGCATGATCCTGTGGTAATTACCTGCGTTGTTCCCCATGAGATGTAGGCAGCTGGGGATGAGTTTAAGTGACCCCAGTACTCAGCAGAATGACGGCTACTGGCTCCAGCTAAACAAAAAGGTGACAAGACTGTTAGTGTAAAACCAAGGGCATTTGCTCTCACGTCTCTGTCTTCCTTCCATAATGGGACGAGTTGCAAGATAGCTGGTTCATTACATCAGCCACGGCATTAATGACCTTTTCCCTTTCTTCTGATTAGCCTCCAATCTCTGATACATTCTTTGTGACTTTGTAGGAAGAGATGGAATCTGTGCATTAGCCCTCTCATGCTATGGAGCCACAAGAAGGTTTGACAGCAGAAGTAGATGCAGTGTGGACGAATCTACGAGGGACTAACAGGTTCATGCCATATGGTATGTTCGCTAGCTGATCTGCAAACTTGTGCTTTGGTCCCCTCATCCTTCTCCAGGTATTTATCCAGCTCCTCTCCATCCTCTCTCGTTCTATGCAATCCAGCCCAAATAGGGATAATTCTCCTTCACCAGCCTCTTATCTTACATAAACTGACCTTTCTCTAGACACGTATCCTACATGATAGCTAAGTTCAAAGCTGTCTGTGAAGAGTTACAGAGGGATCTCCCTAAACTGGATGACTGGGCAACAAAATGACAGATGAAATTCAATGTTGATAAGTAGAAAGTAACGCAGCTTCCATGTACAACTGAGGGAATTCTGCACCAAAAAATTAAAAATTCTGTAAAATTCTGCATATTGTATTTGTCAAAATAACACAATATAATCACACCATTTTCCATTATTTGCTGACACATTTTTTTAATAAATTACCAAAATAATTAGGGATGTCGATTAATCGCAGTTAAGTCACGCGATTACCTGAAACAAATTAATTGCGATTAAAATAATTAATCATGATTAATCACAGTTTTAATCGCACTGTTAAGCAACAGAATACCAATTGAAATTTAGTAAATATTTGGAATAAATGAAATTAATAGGCAGCAAGTTTAAAACAAACATAAGGCAGTACATCTGCACACAACGCACAGTCAACCTGTGGAACTTGTTGCCAGGGGATGTTGTGAAGGTCAAAGGTATAACTGGGTTCAAAAACCACTGGATACATTCATGGAAGATAGCCACTGATGAATCTATTAGCTAAGATGGTCAGGCACACAACCCTATGCTCTGGGTGTCTGTAACAAGGTGCTGCAGGACCCTGTTGGCTCCTAACCCTGTTGGGCTGATAAAGTCACTTCAGTAACCTCTGGTGCAGTTTATTTACACGTTGTGCTCTCACCACCTTTTCACCATACAAGTAGCCCTTTACCTACAGGCAGGAGGGAGGGGAGAGCTATCTCCCTGCTTCCACTTCCTGCCTTTTCCCTTTCTTCCTGCTCCTCTCCTGGCTTCCTTCCCCTGAGGCTTTTATACAGCCCCAGCCTAATTAGGCAGCAGCTGTCTCTACTTCCCCAATTAGGGCCAGGTGGTCTAATCAGCTCCAATTCATCTCCCTTAATTGGAACCGGAGTGACCGAGGGCTGGCTCAGCAGCTCCTGCTCAGCTCCCCGTCACAGTGTCCCTCAACCTGGGACTGGATGATGGGGATGGATCACTTGATAAATTGCCCTGTTCTGTTCATTCCTTCTGAAGCATCTGGCACTGGCCACTGTCAGAAGATGGAATGC
>NW_027054085.1:0-17000 GCF_011386835.1 Chrysemys picta bellii
AAGGGCTTTGCAAGTTTAGATACAACAGTACAAGTACAATGGCAAAAGCCTCCTAGTATAAATAAGGCCAGAGACTATAGTAAAATGAATATGGTATTTATTTCTAATGGCATTCAATGATGGTAGTCAATCTCCATATGTTGTGTTGAATTAGTATGTTACTGTTAGTATCTGAAATGCAACATTTCCTTCTCACTGTCTTTGTCGGAAGTAGAATGCTTCTGGTGCTGGTCACACATCAGCAGAGACCAGTGCAATCGTTTCTTTTGTTGGTGCAAACTGTTCACAAGAGAATTTGTGTCGTTGCATATAGGCCCTAACATGAAGAACGTTTTCTAAAAGTTCCCTCGCATCTTATTGTGCAGTTTTGTTTTTATTAAGTTCACCTGAGAAACAGTCTTTGAACTGCAGTGTTGCAAAAAGGTAGGGACAGCAAAGAAAGAGTAAACAACCCAAATTCAATAAAGTCTTTGTCCCCAGCGGCATCCATGTGTTTGACAACTTCAATCCAAAACTGCTCAACTTGGTTGTCCTGAGTATGAGGCCAGTCAATCGTAGGCAAAACTCTCCACTGCTACTCCAATTGTCCAAGGTAGTCACAAACCAATGTCAAAAAAGAGGTATTAGCCAATTTAGCTCGTGGAGGGCTGAGTGCAGGGGAAGTATTTAGTACGTTAACTGATTCAGTCACCCGGATGTTTGGTGATAATCCCTGTTTCACCTGTTTCACAGACTCCAACATGAAATTTCGATACCTACTCTTGATGTCTTTGACAATGGGAATGGTTAGTGTGTGTTTTGAAAGCTCCAGCTGAAAGCAACTCTAAAATCGACTGTGCAAAGTGGTAAGTAATGTGACTCAAAGGTGATATCATAGTTTAACACATCAGTCCGGTTCTCAAAAATAAATTCTCAGCAACAAGCTCTAGCCACAATTATTCACACATTCCAACTGAAACATTTGGTTTCTGCTCCAGGATTAAAGAAGAATTAAAAGGAGAAAAATAAGGTAAATTTTGTTCACCGGATTGCTGTTCAGCACTGTAATTTCTTATTTTGCCTTTGGCTATGTAAAAGTGTAGCTTCTGTTTGTCGAATTGATTAAGAACCCTGTTCACACAGGAACTAATGGAAACCCACCTTCCTTCAGAAACGTGCAATATCTTCTGGTGGACTGGTAGTCACAGAAAGGCCGAGTGACAGGGTGTGTGGGGTTGGGGACTGATGGGTGACACTGAAAGAGATCAGGTGATGGTAAGAGAGAGGGAACTTGGTGATGCAGAGATAAGACATTAGGTGTGAGGAGCTTCTCAGATTCTAAACTTCCACAATGCTGACTGGGACAGAGCACCCTTGATTAATGAGGAGATATCCTTTCCCCCTCTTGTTGCACAGTGTTAAAGTCAGTGGCCTCTGGTGATCACCTTCTGCAGGTGTATTTGCTCACTTTATCACGAAGCTCTTTCGATTTGACACCATAAATGATAGGGTTGAGCATGGGGGGGACAAGGAGATAGAAGTTAGCGAAGGTGACATGTACATGGGAAGCAATTCCTTGACCAAACCTCTGTGTCAGGTAGGAGAAGAGGGAGGGAGTGTAAGACATCAGCATCACACAGATGTGGGATGTGCAGGTGTTAAGGGCTTTCTGGTGGGCTTTCTTGGAGGAGATTCTGAGGATGGCTGTGATGATCAGAACATAGGACAGGGCAATGAGTGCCAGGTCTGACCCGTTGACTACAATTGCTATCACCAAGCCATACGTCCTGTTGACTGTGATGTCCCCACACGACATTTTTGCCACAGCCATATGCTCGCAGTACGTATGGGGGATAATGCGGTTGGCACAGAATGGCTGCCTGCTCAGGAGCAGGGGCAGGGGCAGAATGAAGAGAACAGCTCTTATCAAACCCACTAGCCCTAGCTTAGCTATTCGTGCATTGGTGAGGATGGTGGCATATCTCAGAGGGTTACATATGGCAACATAACGATCGAAGGCCATTGTCACGAGGACAGCTGACTGCATAACTGAAACTGTGTGAATGAAGAACATCTGGGTGAGGCAGCCACTCACAGTAATGCCTTTCAAATTGAACCAAAATATACACAGTGCCATCGGCACGAGGGAGGTAGACATGCCGATGTCTGTGAGTGCCAGCATGCAGAGCAGCAGGTACATCGGCTTGTGCAGGGTCTGCTCTTTGCCTACAACAAACAGAAGCATGAAATTTCCAAACAGGCCAATAATGTAGAATGTAAAGAAAGGGATGGAAATCCAGAGATGGGCAACTTCCAGGCCAGGAATGCCTATTAGGATAAATGGTGAAGGTTCAGAGAGAGTGAGGTTGAAAGCTGCCATGAGGTGTTCGATACGTCGATCGTGCTCAGAAATACTTAAGGTGCCTGTGAAGGAAGAGAAACACAGCAAGGGGGGATTACACAGTTTATAAGAATTAGCATGGTAAATATGTTATAGGGATTTAGAAAGTGGTGTGTGCAGTGAGGTGGGAACATTTACAGATGGCACCAGATTACTTAGGTCATAGTCAAGTCCAGAGACGTCCTCAGAAGGCGCTACCCAAGCCAGATAAATGGGCAGCATGATGGCATATAAACTTGGATGTCAATATCTGCAACGTGTATGCCATTGGATGGAAAATATTGAACTCCTCAAACATCTTACGAGGTTCTAAATTTGACTATATGAATTCAGTACAGGAACCTGGGTGTCATTGTACACAGCTTTGGGAAGCACTACTCACAGTGCAAGCAAAGCAGAAACTAAGTATAACATTGGGATCCAGGAGTAGTTGACTGAGGAATCCTACAGAAAATACAGTGCTATGAGATCAGTCAGTCGTTTTTTCACCCTCCTCTGGACTCCTCTGTGTAGTACTGCGTTCCTGTCTCACACAGGATATTGCAGATCTAGATGGGCTCATGGAAGTGCAACGAGAATGATCAAGTGACTGGGGAAACTCTCATACGGAGAGAGGTTGAAAAGACTGGATCATTACCTTACAAAGGAGATGAATAAGAGGGGACATGAGAAAAGTCTTTAAATTACTGACTAGTAGAGAGGTTTCAGAGGTATGACTGGTAGAGTGTAGATGGAGATCATGGTTTCCCTGTCTGATAACACAAGATCAAGAGGACATTCAATTAAACTGAGACGTGGCAAATTCAAAACAGATCAATACAATGCTTTCTCCACTCAATGCATAAATAGATTGTGGAACTCACTGTCACAAGACATAGTTGGGGCCATGCAAGGATCAGGAAGTGTTTGAACATTTACATAGATACTGAGCCTATCCAGTTACAATATTTACAGCAAAATAAATATTTTGGAAAGCCTATACGCCAATGTGTTTCAGGGACAAGCCAATCTCTAACTGTTAGGCATTAGGGTGACAACCTCATGATGGTTAGGTCATCCCCTCATCTACCCACTGCTGGGTTTCTTACACCTTGTACTGCAGCACTTAGGGCTCTCACTGTCAGAAAGAGGACACTGGACTAGATGTACCGTAGATCTGATCCACGATGCAGTTCCTGTGTTGGAAGGGACCGAAGTTTCCCTAATGGAAACAGACATTATCATGCTGGGTTATAACTTTGTACTCAAGAGAATGGGCACTAGGAGCACAAGGGTTGTGGTATTTGGGGCTATAGGTTACAGGTGGTATTTGACAAGTTTAAGCAGAGACATTTGTCAGCAACTCCGGTGCTTACCCTTCTCATGCCTGAATACTGATGAAGTTTGCAGATGACACAAAACCTAGGGGATGGTAAATAATGAAGAGGAAAGTTCACTGATTCAGAGCAATCTGGATTGATTGGCAAACTGGGTCGAAGCACCCAGTATGTGTTCTAATGTTAGATAGCTACATCTAGGAACAAAGAATGTAGGCAATGCTCACACGATGGGGGGATATCGTGGGAAGCGCACTGACTCTGAACTAGATTTGGGGGCAGGAATGGATAATTTGCTAAACATGAACTCCCAGTGTGACCATGTGGCCAAAAGAGCCTACGATGATAACCAGGGGAATCTGAAGGAGAGGTAGAGAAGTTATTTTACCTGTATATTTGGCACTGGAGTGACAGCTGCTGGAATCCTGTGTCCAGTTCTGGTGCCCATGGTTAAAGATGGATGTTGATACACTGAAGAGAGTACAGAGAAGAATCACAAGAATTAATAAAAGATTAGAAAACCTGCCGTATAGTGATAGACTCAGAGATCTCAATCTGTGTAGTTTAAAAAAAATGGTTAAGGGGTGACTTCATAACAGTCTGGAACTACCAACATGGGTACATGAAGAGCACAAAGGTCTTTGTATTTAGGGCTACAGGTCTGCACCTCCGTTACTTCCCCTCTTGATTTGGTGAGACACTTTCTTGCAGCTTTGTCTGAGAGATAACGATGCTGGTCTCTATCGTGGGAAGCACAATGACTCTGAACAAGATTTGGGAGTGTGAAGGGATAACTAGATAAACATTAGACTCCCAGTATTACCATGTGGCCAAAATTGCTAATGTCATCTTGGGGTGATAACCGGGGGAATCTCAAGTAGGAGCAGAGAGATTATTTTACCTCTATTTGGTGCTAGTGAACCTGCTACTGGAATCCTGTATCCATTCTTGGTGTCCATACTTCAAGAAGGAGAGTTCAGAGCCGAGCCGCAAGAATAAGTAGAGAATTAAAAACCTGTCTTTTAGTGTTACGGGGAGACTTTGTCACACTCTAAGTACCTACACAGGGAACAAATATTTAATGTGACCTCTTCAGTTGCTTACGGGTACATAGAATCGTAGAATATCAGGGTTGGAAGGGACCTCAGGAGGACATCTAAGCAGGACCAATCCCCAACTAAAAACACCCCAGCCAGGGTTTTGTCAAGCCTGACTTTAAAAACCTCTAACGAAGGAGATTCCACCAGCTCCCTAGGTAACCCATTCCAGTGCTTCACCACCCTCCTAGTGAAAAAGTTTTTCGTAATATCCAACCTAAACCTCCCCCACTTCAACTTGAGACCATTACTCCTTGTTCTGTCATCTGCTACCACTGAGAACAGTCTAGATCCATCCTCTTTGTAACCCCCTTTCAGGTAGTTGAAAGCAGCTATCAAATCCCCCTTCATTCTTCTCTTCTGCAGACTCAATAATCGCAGTCCCCTCAGCCTTTCCTCATAAGTCATGTGCTTAAGCCCCTGAATCATTTGTGTTGCCCTCCGCTGGACTCTTTCCAATTTTTTCACATCCTTCCTGTAGTGTGGGGCCCAAAACTGGACACAGTACTCCAGATGAGGCCTCATCAATGCCGAATAGAGGGGAATGATCACATCCCTCAGTCTGCTGGCAATGCTCCTACTTATACAGCCCAAAATGCCATTAGCCTTCTTGGCAACAAGGGCACACCATTGACTCATATTCAGCTTCTCGTCCACTGTAACCCCTAGATCCTTTTCTGCAGAATTGCTGCCTAGCCATTCGGTCCCTAGTCTGTAGCAGTGCATGGGATTCTTCCATCCTAAGTGCAGGACTCTGCTCTTGTCCTTCCTGAACCACATCAGATTTCTTTTGGCCCAATCTTCTAATTTATCTAGGACATGTACCCTTGTTGAGAACCACTGCTCTAAAAGATCTTCTCTAGTTCCAATGCAAATTAATTCAGGGCAGGTCTCTGGCCTGTGTGATGCGGGAGGTCAGACTACATGATCACAATGGTCCCTTCTGGCCTTGGAAACTACAAACATGTCCTCAGGAGTCAGCTGGAGGCATTTTGCCCGTCCCCTCAAGCCTGAGCTTAGTGAAGGCATTTTTTATATTCTTGACCGTGGTGAATATAACCCTATGGGGAGAAATTCTCATGTGACTGTGATGCCTGACAAATGTTACACTAGGTGTGTATTTCACGAGGCGGAGGGATCCCGTGACACACTGCATGGACGAATGTTTTAGATGAGAAAAAGAAAACCTGAGCCCATAAAATCTCTGCACTGAAGAATGTATGTACAAGCACCACTGTGAATGGCTAACAGAGCTGGTTTACAAATGGCTACCAGAGCGCCCTGTGCTGAACAGTGGGTCCCAGTGGTCCACTGTTTTAGGCATCTGCCTGTGGCTCTTGCACATGGCAGCTGTATTTATCTAGGCCCTCTCATGTCCCAGAGTTTCCAACTCTCCTTATAGAATGCGCAAACTTCTTCACTTGCGAGTTGTTCCTGTGTAGCAGTCCCCGAAGTTTCATGCGGTGTCTATGGGTGCAACAAGAAAAGCAGCATAGGTGCCCTGGTATTTGCCACTCATGTCTGAGCATTATTTTGTTGCGCTTAGAAAGTGTCTGAAGGAAACTCCCAGTTAATGTGGTGTTCTGGGACCAGGCATAAAAGAGGGGGATTGCCAAACACATAGGCCTTGATTTTGCTCTCAGGGAGGCCAGTGTCAATCGGAGTGACCCACGGTAGGTAGAATGTGAGAGCAGCATCTGGCCAGTGTGTGACTCATTCTTGTTGTGAACCCTCTGGTAACAGATATCTGCTGTAGAGGTTCTGGCTTCACTTCTTAAGATGCCAGTGAATTTGCTGAATTGGAAAACTTGAGCGAACCAGAGGAAAAACCACACTGCCCTAAAAAAGGAAGCTACTGAGACAGATAGAAGGACACAGTAAAAGACAAGATACTGATCTTAAAAACAAATATTTGTCTAAACTATTTCCAATACATTTGTAGTTCCAATTTTACCAAGTGAATCCCTTGGTGTTTCTGATAATACTAAACAGTTTAAGTTGCCGTGCTGCTGTATTCCTGCCCAGATGATTCTTGACTTGAACCCTGGAACCCTTCCTTAGTCCCTAGCACTAATTGTAATGCAGAAACAGATAACTCACCGAAATCCCACTCAGCAGAGAGAGGAAATCTCCTTACTTTGACAGGAAGATTGAGCCCTGAGAATCAGTGTATGAATCTCGTGTCTGACACTCGGCGAGCTGGACAGCAACCTTTATGATTCTCCTGTACAGTCCCTGCAGACTCTCCGGTTGGCCAGGACTCCCAGATAATTCCTTTGGCTCTGTGAGCAGCGGGAAGAGCAGAAAATTGACCCTGGAGAACTTTGGCTTGAGAGCCTCACCTGGGACCAAAGAAAATATTCACCAATACCAGAGGCTCATATTGTCAGGGCAAACTGAGTTTTGCAGACTGTTCAATCTAGCAGTTGACAATAGGTTTCTTTTGTGTGTGTACTGTACTGCTATCTGCACTATGTGTGGGAACGCTGCCACAACATAGAAGATCAAAAGCCATTTTCAATTTATTGTAGCAGCGTACTGCTGCATATCATCCATGTCGTCGTAATATCCAGTCCATTAGGCTCTGAAAGGTCAGTGCAACTATGTGGAGGAAAAATGACGTGATCTTGAATTGATGCAAGCTGTAGGGTGTGGAAAAGGCTTTCTTCTCCCAGGATTCTGATATGAAAGCTATTTGCCAGTATCCCTTTGTGAGGTCTGAAGTGAATATACATCTGGGAGTTCAAACTATTCTAATATTTCAGCTACTCTCTGAATCGTGTAATCATCAAATTTCAATACTGCGTTGTTTCAGAGTAGCAGCCGTGTTAGTCTGTATCCGCAAAAAGAAGAACAGGAGTACTTGTGGCACCTTAGAGACTAACAAATTTATTAGAGCATAAGCTTTTGTGGACTACAGCCCACTTCTTCGGATCTTTCAGAAATCAATGCAGAAACGGGTTGTGTAATTCTGCGTCAGAACTAGTACCATGAGGTTTCTCCACTCACTCTGTGATTCCTTTACCACTCCCAGGGGCAAAATGACCTGGAGTTCATCTCACATGATATCCCACATTTTATGAGTGAATAGCTTTGGAGTTTCCCTAATCTGTTGTCCTAGGTCCATGTCACTCTGGTGGTATTTTAGGTAGTTGTGCCCTGCTGGAGCAAGAACACAGTGGTTAAGGAATCAATCAAATGCTACATCTGGATCTTTTCTTCAGGCTACAGTCCCTCCCCCATGCTTGAGTGATGGGTGCCTGGGGGGCTAATTTGGGCTCTGAAGGTATGAGTGTGATGGGTTTCACCTGCTGAGTTCACTCTGGCAGCCGTGGGACCAGCTGCACCCCTCTAGCCACCCAGCTGGGCTGCCCCTTGTTCACCCTACTTTTCTGGTGATTCAGACTCTCCAGGCCTTGTTATCACCCAACACCCCAGCAGATGGCACCGCACACTGTCTCTTTAAGATTTTAAGCTTAGTATGCATTTGTCATGGGTTGGACCCGCTGGCATGTCACCTGGTGTGCTGAGTTACCACTGAGTCAGCCTATTCCGCCAACCTGGGCCCTTTCTTACCTGGTCTTGCTGGACTAGACTCACTAGCTTCTTCCAGCCAAGCACTCAGGCAAGGCCACACCCAGCTGCACAGGGAGACAGAGATCTGCTCTGGGAAGGCTCAGTTTATGGTACTTGGGTGGGTACACCTCCCTTGGGATACACACCCAAAATAATATGAAATTTGCCTCTTCCCTCAATATGGAGGAGGGTATTCACAACTTCTCACCCCACATAAATCACATAAACTGGGTCATATTATAAACCAGAAATAAGTTTATTAACTATAACAGTTGTATTTTAAGTAAACAAAGTAGGCAAACTAAGCTCAATATAATTAAGAAACAGGTTACAAAATGTAAATTCTCACCCTAAATGTTATTTTAGGGAGATTGCAAGTGGTTCAGAGTTCCAGTTATATTCCTTTTCAGACTGCACTCCTTGCCTTCCCCTCAGGTGGCTCTTGCAGTCTTTCTTCTTGCACAGACAGCCATGGAGGGGAGGAGCCCTGTTTGTCTTCCTTCCCACCCTTAAATAGGATTTACAAAGGTGGGAATCCTTTGTCTCCCAGGAAGGTGGTGAAATCTCCATCCTTAAAGGTTTTTAAGGCCTGACATTGACTCTGCTGTGGAGGGATCAAACAACAGGAGGTTTGAGCTGCTGAGAAGGCCACCCCCTCCCAAAAAGTTCTGCCCTCTCAGGAGTCTGTTTCCAGGCATGACCGGCTCCGTACAGACCAGGGACTGGATTCCTGAAGGGAACGGCTCGCAACAAGGTCCTTCAGCCCTATGAAGGGGGGAAACTCTGTAGTGCCCTGGCCAGAAGGCTGAATCCTGAAGAGACCACTGCAGAGCGACTGTCAGCAGGGAGTGCTAGATGAGGAAAGGGGTGCTGTGTCATGCCCAGCCATGAGGGGACATGCGAATGGTGAGTTAGCTCTTTTCTACTTATCCCTCACAGTGGTTTTGTGAGGCTACTTGTCATTTTTGCAAAGCACACTGACCGCTCCAAAAAGGAATGCCCTGCAGAAATATACAAAAGTGTTATTCCAACAGAATCACTGTTGGCCCTTGGGCAGTGCGGTAGATGTTCAAAGCACTCTACAGCCATGAGCCCTTCCTTCACTCTCTAGTAATCAAGCAGGAAAACTTAAACTTTTTAATGAATTCACTTAAACTGAAATGTTTTGGTGAGTGAACTGGTAATGGGCTTGCTGAAAGCCCTTGTGTTGGGTATAATGTTTTTCCTCCCCTTTTTAAAATCTGTCTGCTGTGGCACATGACAGAGTTTAACCTCTTCAGGACTTTGAGATAAATATAAATATATAAAATAGAGTTAAATCTCTGATGGGTGAGATACAAAATCACTAAAGGAAGATATTTACTGGTATTAAATTGATATATAGGCATACGTAACAGTTCACTTCACCCTTGAAACAGTTGTGAATACTGGCAATAACGTTGCATGTGGTACATGAAATGAGCCCATGTGCAATACAGGATGTGTAGGGAAAATTACAGGAACTTCCATATTCCCTCACAGCCATCAGTGAAGATGAATGCACATTCTGCTTCAGTTTCCATAGTTGTTTGGATGTTTTTTTTATTTCAATGCATATTTCTGCTGCTAATCTTCAGTTCACTCTGAACAGTGAGGGAGAGCAAACTGCTGTTGAGATTATTTAGTTTCTAACCATTGGGATGTGATGGCAGGTCAGCCACTCACTGGATGCAGGAAAACACTTTGTGCTAGTGTTTACAGTTGAGGTATAGCAGAAGGGGGTGTGTGTATTCTGCCATTTAGCAATAGTTTAAGCTGTGGGTTGATGTGTCCATGCTCTTTAGTCTGAGTCTGATCTCAGTTACTTTGGATTTACAGTTTTGGGCCCCCCACTACAGAAGGGATGTGGATAAATTGGAGAAAGTCCAGCGGAGGGCAATGAAAATGACCAGGGGTCTGGGGTACGTGACTGATGAGGAGAGGCGGAGGGAACTGGGCTTTAGTCTGCAGAAGAGAAGAGTGAGGGGGGATTTGATAGCAGCCTTCAACTACCTGAACAAGGGTTCCAAAGAGGATGGCGCTAGGCTGTTCTCAGTGGTGGTGGATGACAGAGCCAGAAGCAATGGTCTCAAGTTGTAGTGGGGGAGGTCTAGGTTGGATATGGGGGCGGGGTGGGGGGAACTATTTCACTAGGAGGGTGGTGAAGCACTGGAATTGGGTTACCCAGGGAGGTGGTGGAATCTCCATCCTTAGAGGTTTTTAAGACCTGGCTTGACAAAGCCCTGGCGGGGATTATTTAGTTGGCGTTGGTCATGCTTTGAGCAGGGGCTTGGACTAGATGACCTCCTGAGGTCTCTTCCAACCCTAATCTTCTATGCACAGTGGGCTGGAGTGAAGAGTTAAGTCTATCTTGATTATAGCAGAGAAACCAGTTCTTTCTGAGCCTCTCACACAGTGAGGAGGGGAGAACTTGCACTGTATATAAGAGAGTGGTATGATTGCTCAGATCCCCAGTAGGAAACTGGAGAAAAGACTCTTGAGAGTTTTTGGGTTAAGTTTAGAGGCAAGAGTAACAAGAGTGATGTTGTCCTGGGTGTCTGCTATAGATCACCAGACCAGGAGGATGAGGGAGACGAGACTTTCTTCGGACAACTAACAGAAGTTTCCAGGCCACAGACCCTAGTTCTCATGGGGGACTTCAATCACCCTGACATCTGCTGGGAGAGCAATACAGCAGTGCACAGACAATCCAGGAAGTATTTGGAGACTGCTGAGGACAACTTCGTGGTGCAAGTCCTGGAGGAACCAACGCAGTGTCTTGCTCCTCTTGACATGCTGCTCACAAACAGGAAGAATTGGTGGGGGAAGTAGAAGTCAGTTGAAACTTGGGCAACCTACTGGCAAGAGTGCTGTGGAATACATGGAGCAAGGAAGCCATTTTGAAACACTTGGAGGAGAGGAAGGTGATCAGGAACAGTCAACATGGATTCACCAAGGGCAAGTCATGCTTGACCAACATGATTGCCTTCCAGGATAAGATAAAGGGCTCAATGGATATGGGGAAAGCAATGGATGTGATATATCTTGACTTTAGCAACGCTTTTGATATGATCTCCCACAGTATTCTTGCCAGCGAGTTAAAGAAGTATGGATTGGATGAATGGACTATAAGATAGATAGAAAGATGGCTAGGTGATTGGGCTCAACGGGTAGTGATCCACGGATAGATGTCTAATTGGCAGCCAGTATCAAGCGTTGAGCCCAGAAGTCAGTCCTGGAGCCGGTTTTGTTCAGCATCTTCATTAATGATCTGGATGATGGGATGGATTGCACCCTCAGCAAGTTTGCAGATGACACTAAGCTGGGGGGAGAGGTAGATATGCTGGAGGGTAGGGATCGGGTCCAGAGTGACCTAGACAAATTAGAGGATTGGGCCAAAAGAAATCTGAGGTTCAACTAGCACAAGTACAGAGTCCTTCACTTAGGATGGAAGAATTCCATGAACTGCTACAGGTTGGGGACTGACTGGCTAAACAGCTGTTCTACAGAAAAGGACCCGGGGAATACAGTGGATGTGAAGCTGGATATGAGTCAAGAGTTTGCCCTTGTTGCCCGGAAGGCTAATGACATATTGGGCTGTATTAGAAAGGAGCATTGCCAGCAGATCGAGGGAAGTGATTATTCCCCTCTACTGGGCACTAGTGAGGCCACTCCTGGAGCATTACATCCAGTTTTGGGCCCCCCACTACAGAAGGGATGTGGACAAATTGGAGAGAGTCCAGCGGAGGGCAACGGAAATGATTAGGGAGCTGGGGCACATGACTTATGAGGAGAGGCTGAGGGAACTGAGATTATTTAGTCTGTTGAAGAGAAGAGTGAGGGGGGATTTGATAGCAGCTTCAACTACCTGAAGGAGGGTTCCAAAGGGGATGGAGCTTGGCTGTTCTCAGTGGTGGCAGATGACAGAACAAGAAGCAATGGTCTCAAGTTGCAGTGGGATGTCTAGGTTGGATATTAGGAAACACTATTTCACTAGTAGGTGGTGAAGCACTGGAATGGGTTACCTAGGTAGGTGGTGGAATCTCCATCCTTAGAGGTTTTTAAGGCCTGGCTTGACAAAGGCCTGGGATGATTTAGTTGGAGTTGGCCCTGCTTTGAGCAGGGGTTTGGACTGGACTGAGGTGTCTTCCAAATCCAATCTTCTATGATTCTATGCTCCCATCTCTGGATAGTTCCTGTCATGGCTGCCACTTCCTCTAGCTGCTCCCCCATCCCTGGGCTGTGGAGCCTCCAGTCCTCCTGGGCTCCAGATAATCCTTTCCCCCCTTACATGGTAGTAGCACAGCCAGGTCTCATCCCTTTGCCACAGGTCTCCCCCCTCAGACCATGCACAATTCAACTGTCTACCCTTATCCCCCCAGCTCCTACCCCCTCTGTTTTCCTGGCACTCTTCCTATTCTCCCCTTCCTCTGGCTTCCCTATGAGTGTCAACTCACCTATGACCAGGGAAACACCACAGATAGCTATCTCTGGGACATAAGATAAGTTCACAGTCTGTTCCTCACACATCCCAATCCCCAGTGGGAGGGCCACAAGGCTCTGTCCCCTCAGTGTTCTTGTCCCTAACCGTCCTTTCCCCCCAATACCCCTCATCAGCCATGTTGGAAACCAGATCCGGGTTGGATGGCCTGGGCCTCTGGGGATGGTCAGGGGAGCCAAGAGCAGCTTCCAAAACATGTCCCTTCCCCTGGAAAGCCCTGTTCAGAGATGACTGAGGGTCCTCGGTTCCCCACAGATGCCTGCATGGTTCTTACACTGACCTGCCTGTGGCTTACGGCCTGGCCTGTATGCAGGACCTCAGTGGCTGAAGAGCTGCAGTGCGGCCATGGTGTGAGCCGCCAGGGGTTGGCAGCTTTGGAGAGCTGCAGACCCTCCATCTGCCCCAGGGGGCAGAGACATGGGCATGGGGCTTCTCTTCTGCCGCTTCTCCACAGGTTCCCAGGGTCCTGGGCTGCTTTCACCTAGCCTGGGCTCCAGTTTTTGGCCTGGCCGGGGGCATAACCTCAGAGTGAAGGGGAAGGGAAGGGGTTCAGACCTATGGCAAAAAGCAGATTGACCAAGCCCATCCACTCTCAAAAGTGGGAGGGTCATGGTCCCTTCTCTGCACCCCCCCATCCCACTATCTGGTGCTCCAGCAAAAATCTCCAGCCTGCTCTGCGGTGATACCGTGGGTAAGATACCTGCTCTGGCAGTGGCACACGCCCTCAGGCTCTAGGTGGCCGGACCCTTCTCCCCATCATCTGCCCTCCCATCAGATTCATGTCCCCGCTTCTGAGTGCAGCCTTCAAAGCCCTCCTGTCGAGCAGCATCTCCCTATGCTGGGCCCTCTGCATATGGCCTCCTCACCTTGCTCTTCCTAGCTGCTCTTTGTTCTCAGCTGCTGTGTTACTTGTGCCGCGGCCTGCATCCAGTAACCCAACTCTGGCCCCGCAGTTCCTGCTACAGTTTTGCTCTGGCTCCCACATTGCCCCAACTCCTGGGTCTGGTCTGCTACCACTCCCCACCTCTGCCTTCTTCCTCAGTACTGCTGCTCTGCCACATGGATGCCGCTGGGGACAAAGACTTTATTGAATTTGTCTTGTTTGCTCTTTCGTTGTTTTCTCAGCTGAACTTGACAAAAACATGCGTTTGACAATTTCAACCCAAAACTGCTCAACTTGGTTGTCCTGAGCATGAGGCCAGTGAACCATAGGCAAAACTCTCCACTGCTACGCCAATTGTCCAAAGTATTCACAAACCAATGGCAAAAATGAGATATTAGCCAATCTAGGGCTGAGTTCAGCAGAAGGACGTACTACTATAAGCAATTTAATCACCTAGATGTTTGATCATAATCCCTGTTTCACCTGTTTCACAAACTCCAACATGAAATTTTGACACTTACTCTTGATATCTTGGACAACGGGAATGGTTAGTGTGTCTTTTGAAAGGTCCAACTGAAAGTGACTCAAAAATTGGCTGCACAAAGTGGTAAGCAATGTGACTCAAAGGCAATAAGATAGTTTAACACATTAGTCCGGTTCAAAAATATAGTTTCACACCTCTCACCAAGAAGTTCTAGAAGAATGTCCTCAATTCCCACAGTAAATGTTGCTCACTGTATCACTGTATGTATGACAAAAAAGTTCAGCATTATAGCTTCTTTCTTTGTCTTTGTCCAGATAATAGTCTGGTTCATCAGTGTAGCTTCAGTTTGTCCAATGATCAAGAATCCTGTTCAGACAGAAAACCCACCCTCTGTCAGAAAAGTGCAGTATCTTCTGGTAGTCTGGTAGTCACAGAAAGGCCGAATGAAGGGGCGAGTGTGTGGGGCTGACGGGTGACAATGAAAGAAGGTCAGAGAGAGGGAACTCAGCAATGGAGACAGCAGTGCTTAGTGAGAAAGGGATAAGTTGTTAGGTGTGAGGAGCTTCTCGGACTCTGAACTTCCACAGTGCTGAGCTCAGCCAAACTGGGACATAGCACCCTTGATTAATAAGGAGATATCATTCCCCCTCTTGTCACACAGCTTTAAAGTCAGTGGCCTCCAGCGATCACCTTCTGCAGGTGTATTTACCCACTTTGTCACGAAACTCTTTGGATTTGACATCATAAATGATAGGGTTGAGCATGGGGGGGACAAGGAGATAGAAGTTAGACAAGGTGACGTGTACATGGGAAGCGATTCCTTGACCAAACCTCTGTGTCAGGTAGGAGAAGAGGCGGGCAGTATAAGACATCAGCATCACACAGATATGGGCTGTGCAGGTGTTAAGGGCTTTCTGGTGGGCTTTCGTGGAAGAGATTCTGAGGACAGCCCTGATGATCAGAACATAGGACAGAGCAATGAGCATCAGGTCTAACACGATGACAACAAATGCTGTCACCAAGCCATATATCCTGTTGACTGTGAAGTCCCAACATGACATCTTTGCCACAGCCATGTGCTCACAGTACGTGTGGGGGATAATGCGGTTGGCACAGAATGGCTGCCTGCTCAGGAGCAGGGGCAGGGGCAGAACAAAGAGAACAGCTCTTATCAAACCCACTAGCCCTAGCTTAGCTATTCGTGCATTGGTGAGGATGGTGGTGTATCTCAGAGGGTTACATATGGCAACGTAGCGATCAAAGGCCATTGTCACAAGGACGGCTGAGTGCATTATGGTAACTGTGTGAAGGAAGAACATCTGGGTTAGGCAGTCAACCAGAGTAATGCCTTTCAAATTAAACCAAAATATACACAGTGCCTTTGGAATGACAGAGGTAGACATGCCGATATCTGTGAGCGCCAGCATGCAGAGCAGCAGGTACATCGGCTTGTGCAGGGTCTGCTCTTTGCCTACAACAAACAGAACCATAAAATTTCCAAATAGGCTAATAATGTAGAACATAGAGAAAGGGATGGAAATCCATCCATGAGCAGCTTCCAGGCCAGGGATGCCCATTAGGATAAATGTTGAAGGATCAGAGAGGGTGACGTTGAAAGCTGCCATGAGATGGTCGAGGCATCTATCAGGCTCAGAAATGCTCAAGGTGCCTGTGAAAGGAGGGAATCAGAATGAAGGGGGTTATACATATTATAACAAATAGTATGGTAAATATTTTATAGTTTGTAACAATCTAGAAAGGGCGTGAGCAGTGCAGTGGGGACATTTAGAGATGGCACCAGATTACTTAGGTCATATTGAAGTAAAGAGGAGTCCTCAGAGGGAGCTAACCAAGCCAGGTGAATGGGTGGCATGATGCCAGATGAACTTCAATGTAAATATCTGCACTCTGTATGCACTTTAGAGGAAAAAGCTTGAGCTCCTCAAACACTTTATGAGGTTCTAATTTCACTGTATGAATTCAGTACAAGACACGGTACACAGCTCTGTGAAACCCTGCTCAAAGTGCAAGCATGGCAGAAACTCAGCAAAACATTGGGTCCAAGAGGAGTGGGATTGGGAATCATACAGAAAATACAATGCCATGAGATCAGTAGGTCAATGTTTCACCCTTCTTTAGACTCCTCTGTGTGGCACGGTGCACCCTTTTCACACAGGATATTGCAGAACTAGAGGGGTTCAGGGAAGGGCAAGAAGAAAGATCAAGGGCCTGGTTAAACTCTCATATGGAGAGAGGTTAAAAAGACTGGGACTGTTACCTTACAAAGGAGATGAATAAGAGGGGCTATGAGAGAAGTCTATAAATTACTGACTGGTAGAGGGTTTTCAGAGGGATGACTGGTATAGAGCAGATCAAGAATGTGTTCTCCCTGTCTGACAACACAAGACTATCCAGTTACAATACTTACAGTGAAATAAACATTTTGGAAAGCGTATACGCCCATGACACTAGCCAATCTCTAGCTGTTAGGCATTACGATGCCACCCTCAGGATGGTTAAGGCATCCCTCCATCAGGGCCAGCTCCAGGCACCAGCTAAGGAAGGAGGTGCGTGGGGTGGCCAATCGAAATGGTCAGCACTCCGTCCTCTACTAGGGACGTCTGCGTCTTCGGCGGGAATTCGGCGGCGGGTCCCTCAGACCCTCTCTTCCTCTTTGAGCTGCTGCCGAAGTGCTACCAAAGAGGAAGAGAGGGAGTGAAGGACCCGCCGCCGAACTACCGCTGA
>NW_027054086.1:5000-7500 GCF_011386835.1 Chrysemys picta bellii
AGGGTTAGGGTTAGGGTTAGGGTTAGGGTTAGGGTTAGGGTTAGGGTTAGGGTTAGGGTTAGGGTTAGGGTTAGGGTTAGGGTTAGGGTTAGGGTTAGGGTTAGGGTTAGGGTTAGGGTTAGGGTTAGGGTTAGGGTTAGGGTTAGGGTTAGGGTTAGGGTTAGGGTTAGGGTTAGGGTTAGGGTTAGGGTTAGGGTTAGGGTTAGGGTTAGGGTTAGGGTTAGGGTTAGGGTTAGGGTTAGGGTTAGGGTTAGGGTTAGGGTTAGGGTTAGGGTTAGGGTTAGGGTTAGGGTTAGGGTTAGGGTTAGGGTTAGGGTTAGGGTTAGGGTTAGGGTTAGGGTTAGGGTTAGGGTTAGGGTTAGGGTTAGGGTTAGGGTTAGGGTTAGGGTTAGGGTTAGGGTTAGGGTTAGGGTTAGGGTTAGGGTTAGGGTTAGGGTTAGGGTTAGGGTTAGGGTTAGGGTTAGGGTTAGGGTTAGGGTTAGGGTTAGGGTTAGGGTTAGGGTTAGGGTTAGGGTTAGGGTTAGGGTTAGGGTTAGGGTTAGGGTTAGGGTTAGGGTTAGGGTTAGGGTTAGGGTTAGGGTTAGGGTTAGGGTTAGGGTTAGGGTTAGGGTTAGGGTTAGGGTTAGGGTTAGGGTTAGGGTTAGGGTTAGGGTTAGGGTTAGGGTTAGGGTTAGGGTTAGGGTTAGGGTTAGGGTTAGGGTTAGGGTTAGGGTTAGGGTTAGGGTTAGGGTTAGGGTTAGGGTTAGGGTTAGGGTTAGGGTTAGGGTTAGGGTTAGGGTTAGGGTTAGGGTTAGGGTTAGGGTTAGGGTTAGGGTTAGGGTTAGGGTTAGGGTTAGGGTTAGGGTTAGGGTTAGGGTTAGGGTTAGGGTTAGGGTTAGGGTTAGGGTTAGGGTTAGGGTTAGGGTTAGGGTTAGGGTTAGGGTTAGGGTTAGGGTTAGGGTTAGGGTTAGGGTTAGGGTTAGGGTTAGGGTTAGGGTTAGGGTTAGGGTTAGGGTTAGGGTTAGGGTTAGGGTTAGGGTTAGGGTTAGGGTTAGGGTTAGGGTTAGGGTTAGGGTTAGGGTTAGGGTTAGGGTTAGGGTTAGGGTTAGGGTTAGGGTTAGGGTTAGGGTTAGGGTTAGGGTTAGGGTTAGGGTTAGGGTTAGGGTTAGGGTTAGGGTTAGGGTTAGGGTTAGGGTTAGGGTTAGGGTTAGGGTTAGGGTTAGGGTTAGGGTTAGGGTTAGGGTTAGGGTTAGGGTTAGGGTTAGGGTTAGGGTTAGGGTTAGGGTTAGGGTTAGGGTTAGGGTTAGGGTTAGGGTTAGGGTTAGGGTTAGGGTTAGGGTTAGGGTTAGGGTTAGGGTTAGGGTTAGGGTTAGGGTTAGGGTTAGGGTTAGGGTTAGGGTTAGGGTTAGGGTTAGGGTTAGGGTTAGGGTTAGGGTTAGGGTTAGGGTTAGGGTTAGGGTTAGGGTTAGGGTTAGGGTTAGGGTTAGGGTTAGGGTTAGGGTTAGGGTTAGGGTTAGGGTTAGGGTTAGGGTTAGGGTTAGGGTTAGGGTTAGGGTTAGGGTTAGGGTTAGGGTTAGGGTTAGGGTTAGGGTTAGGGTTAGGGTTAGGGTTAGGGTTAGGGTTAGGGTTAGGGTTAGGGTTAGGGTTAGGGTTAGGGTTAGGGTTAGGGTTAGGGTTAGGGTTAGGGTTAGGGTTAGGGTTAGGGTTAGGGTTAGGGTTAGGGTTAGGGTTAGGGTTAGGGTTAGGGTTAGGGTTAGGGTTAGGGTTAGGGTTAGGGTTAGGGTTAGGGTTAGGGTTAGGGTTAGGGTTAGGGTTAGGGTTAGGGTTAGGGTTAGGGTTAGGGTTAGGGTTAGGGTTAGGGTTAGGGTTAGGGTTAGGGTTAGGGTTAGGGTTAGGGTTAGGGTTAGGGTTAGGGTTAGGGTTAGGGTTAGGGTTAGGGTTAGGGTTAGGGTTAGGGTTAGGGTTAGGGTTAGGGTTAGGGTTAGGGTTAGGGTTAGGGTTAGGGTTAGGGTTAGGGTTAGGGTTAGGGTTAGGGTTAGGGTTAGGGTTAGGGTTAGGGTTAGGGTTAGGGTTAGGGTTAGGGTTAGGGTTAGGGTTAGGGTTAGGGTTAGGGTTAGGGTTAGGGTTAGGGTTAGGGTTAGGGTTAGGGTTAGGGTTAGGGTTAGGGTTAGGGTTAGGGTTAGGGTTAGGGTTAGGGTTAGGGTTAGGGTTAGGGTTAGGGTTAGGGTTAGGGTTAGGGTTAGGGTTAGGGTTAGGGTTAGGGTTAGGGTTAGGGTTAGGGTTAGGGTTAGGGTTAGGGTTAGGGTTAGGGTTAGGGTTAGGGTTAGGGTTAGGGTTAGGGTTAGGGTTAGGGTTAGGGTTAGGGTTAGGGTTAGGGTTAGGGTTAGGGTTAGGGTTAGGGTTAGGGTTAGGGTTAGGGTTAGGGTTAGGGTTAGGGTTAGGGTTAGGGTTAGGGTTAGGGTTAGGGTTAGGGTTAGGGTTAGGGTTAGGGTTAGGGTTAGGGTTAGGGTTAGGGTTAGGG
>NW_027054087.1:0-16961 GCF_011386835.1 Chrysemys picta bellii
CACATCTACAAATGATCTGAACTAGCCTAGAAAAAGCCCAGAAGCAATTTTCTCAATAGCTGGAACCAGGGCTATAAGATTGGAGAGGTCACTCTGTGCTTTGAGGTTCAGTGGGAATTCCCTGCCCCTCCACGTCAGATCAGGGTTGGAAGGGACCTCAGGCGGTGTCTAGTCCAAGCCCCTGCTCAAAGCAGGACCAACCCCAACTAAATGATCTCAGCCAGGGCTTTGTTAAGCCTGACCTTAAAATCCTCTAAGGAAGGAGATTCCACCACCTCCCTAGGGAACCCAGTCCAGTGCTTCACCACCTTCCTAGTGAAATAGTGTTTCCTAATATCCAACCCAGATCCTCCCCACTGCAACTTGAGATCATTTCTTCTTGTTCTGTCTTCTGCCACCACTGAGAACAGCCGAGCTCCATCCTCTTTGGAACCCCCCCTTCAGGTAGTTGAAGGCTGCTAGCCAATCCCCCACCCCACCCGGCTTCTCTTCTGCAGACTAAATAAGCCCAGTTCCCTCAGCCTCTCCTCATAGGTCATGTGCTCCAGTCCCCCCACCCGCCAAACATTTTTGTTTCCTTCCCCTGGATTCTCCAATTTGTCCATATCCATTCTGTAGTGTGGGGCCCAAAACTGGACGCAATACTCCAAGTGTGGCCTCACCAGTGCCGAATAGAGGAGAATAATCACTCCCTGAATCTGCTGGCAGTGTGCCTACTAATGGAGCCCAATAGGCCATTGGCCTTCTTGGCAACAAGGGCACACTGCTGACTCATATCCAGCTTCTCGTCCACTGTAACCCCTAGGTCAGGGGTCGGCAACCTTTCAGGAGTGGTCTGCCGAGTCTTCATTTATTCACTCTAATTTCAGATTTCGCGTGCCAGTCATACATTTTAACATTTTTAGAAGGTCTCTTTCTATAAGTTTATAATATAGAACTAAACTATTGTTGTATGTACAGTAAATAAGGTTTTTAAAATGTTTAAGATGCTTCATTTAAAATTAAAATAAAACACAGAGCCCCTCGGACCGGTGGCCAGGACCCGGGCAGTGTCAGTGCCACTGAAAACCAGCTCTTTTGGCCCAGTCCTTCTTGAGAGTGGGACGGGGCTTGGACACCAGCTTAAAGCCACATCTGCCCAGGGCAGCACAGCACAGTGTGCAACGCAGGGGTCACATTTTCACTATGTGCAACTTAACCCTGAGGTTCTCAGCCCTGGGAACGAGACTGTGCAATTCCCCAGCCCATGGGAAAGATCATGAGTGTAAAATATCCCCCAGGGTCGTTACATCCCTGAGGGACCATCTGTCTCTGGGTGCTGGGGATAGAATCAGGACCTTTTACTGCCAGGCCTCTGCTTACTACCAGAACCAGGTCAGCCGTGATCAAGTATAAACAGTGACTGACAATGAGCCTTAGCCCACCTACTGTTGTTAATGGGCAAGGCGGTAAGGCCTAAATGTACAACAATGGCCTCATTTTGGGTACCTCCTGTGACGGGATGGATCACAGAAACCCCCTTGGGAGCTGCCACCCGATGTGCAAAGACTACCTCTGCTCCTGTTTTCCCTGCCAGCTCAGGACTCCAGCACCCTGTCTTGCTGAGCCAGACACTCCCGTCTGCTCCAACACAGACCCAGCATCTGAATCACTTGTCCCAAAGCGGCAAGTTTACCTGAAAACAGCTCACAGAAGTGTGCTTGTCTTTAGCACTCAGATGCCCGACTCCCAATGGGGTCTAAACCCAAATAAATCCGTTTTACCCTGCATAAAGCTTATGCAGGGCAAACTCAGAAATTGTTCACCCTCTATAACACTGATAGAGAGATATGCACAGCTGTTTGCTCCCCCAAGTATTAATACATACTCTGAGTAAATTACTAAATAAAAAGTGATTTTATTAAATACAGACAGTAGGATTTAAGTGGTTCCAAGTAGTAACAGACAGAACAAAGTAAGTCACCAAGCAAAATAAAATAAAATGCGCAAATCTATGTCTAATCAAACTGAATACAGATAATCTCACCCTCAGAGATGCTTTAGTAAGTTTTTTCTCAGGCTGGACACCTTCCAGGCCTGGGCACAATTCTTTCCCCTGGTACAGCTCTTGTTGCAGCTCAGGTGATAGCTAGGGGATTCTTCATGATGGCTCCTCTCCCGCTTTGTTCTGTTCCACCCCTTTATATATCTTTTGCATAAGGCGGGAACCCTTTGTCCCTCTGGGTTTCCACCCCCCTCCCTGGAAAAGCAGCAGGTTGAAGATGGATTCCAGTTCAGGTGACATGATCACATGTCACTGCAAGACTTCATTGCCCACTTGCCAGCACACACATATACAGGAAGACTAACAGGAAAACACAGCCATCTGCAGACAAGGGACCTTGTTAATGGGAGTCATCAAGATTCCAAACCATCATTAATGGCCCACACTTTACATAATTACAATAGGCCCTCAGAGTTCTATTTCATATTTCTGGTTTTAGATACAAGAGTGGTACATTTCTACAAATCGGATGATCACACTCAGTAGATTATGAGCTTTGTAATGTTACCTTACAAGAGACCTTTTGCACGAAGCATATCCCAGTTGCATTATATTCACTTATTATCAAATCTTAATAAAACTATCCCAGTTACATTATATTCACTTATTAGCATGTTTTTATAAAACCATATAGACTGCACGTCACACCTCCGTTTATCTCTCTGAACTACAGGGCTGCAGGGACCTTGTTCCAACTGCATCTGGAGTCCGTGGGCAGTGCAGGGGTCCAGCCCCTCAGAGAACCAGCCCCGACGCACTTCAAGGCAGAATCCCGGGTTTGGACCCTACATCAAGAGACATTCTTGAAGTCTGGACCCAGCCCACCACTGTGCTCTGGCTCCCATACTGGCTAGTGCGGGCCAAAGGGGCTGTAGGGAAGGTGTAAAGCCCTCCCCCACCCTGGGAAATTCCTCCAACAGAGGTGCCACTTGTGCCTCTCCCCAGCAGCTGCAGGCCCAAGGAGTGTTCTGGGGGGGGGGCATGGACAGGCTGGAGGAGGAGGGGGTGGAGCAGCGGTAGAGGGGAGTGGCCAGGATGAAGCTGCACCTCAGTCTTATACCCTGGCAAAGCCCCTAACACCATTAAAACGGGTGCAGCACTTTACTCAGCTGAGCTGCAACCTCTGTATTAACCATGTAGTTAAAGTGCTGCGACATCGCACCCAGGGAACTAGCTGCATCTGCAGCAGCATCTCTGCTCAGCACAGCTTCCCCAGCACAGCTGAATTCCCTCCTTCTCCCCGATGGCTGCGTCCCAGACTCCTGCCCCAGGCCCCCTCGCTCTGGTCCCAGATCCCCTCCTGCCGTGGAATGGACACGTGGCCGGAGAGCCCTGGACACTGGAGTTCTCTGTTTATCCCACACCATGGACCCTGCAGGAGCGCTAGTGCCAGCTCCCCTCACCCGCTGCCCTTGGCCATTGGCTTGCAGCCCCCAGCTGGGGTAGAGAAGCCCATTCTCCATGGACCAATGAGTCCCTGGTCTCTCTGCTGGGACTCACAAACAGGGAGAAAATCGGAGCAGGCCTTGCTGGGTATGGTTGTGTGTGACGGGGTCACCTACCTCACTAGGGCCCAGGCCGAGATCCCAGCACATTCCACGCCAGCCCCTGACCTGCCATCAGATGGACTTTCAGCCTCTGTCCCTGTGGTTGGGGGGAGGCATTGGGTCATTGCCCTGTGGGCGCTGCTGGGCGAGGGAGGCGATTTACTTGCTCACACACCCAATGGACTAGCTTTACTTTAGTTATTATCTTTGAAAAGTCATGGAAGATGGGAGAGATTCCAGAAGTCTGGAAAAGGGCAAATGTAGTTCCCATCTATGAAAAGGGAAATAAGGACAAGCCAGGCAATTACAGACCAGCCAGCTTAACTTCTGTACCAGGAGAGATGATGGAGCAAATAATTAAGGAATCCATCTGAAAACATCTCGAAGATAATAAGGTGATAAGCAATAGCCAGCATGGATTTATCAAGGACAAATCGTGTCAAACCAACCCCTGGTAGCTTTCTTTGACTGGGTAACAAACCCTTGTGGATGGGAGGAAGCGGTAGATATGCTATATCTAGACGTTAGTAAGGCTTTTGATACAGTCTCACATGACCTTCTCATTAACAAACTAGGGAAATACAATCTAGATGGAGCTACTATAAGGTGGGTGTATAACTGGTTGGAAAACTGTTCCCAGAGAGTAGTTATCAGTGGTTCACAGTCAGGCCGGAAGGGCATAACGAGTGGAGTCCTTCAGGGATCAGTTCTGGGTCCGGTTCTGTTCAATATCTTCATCAATGATTTAGACCCGTGGCATAGAGAGAACCGTTACAAAGTTGGCAGATGATACCAAGCTGGAAGGGGTTGCAAGCGCTTTGGAGGATAGGATGAACATTCAAAATGATCTGGACAAACTGGAGAAATGGTCTGAGGTAAATAGGATGAAATTTAATAAGGACAAATGCAAAGTACTCCACTTAGGAAGGAACAACCAGTTGCACTCATACAGAATGGGAAATGACTGCCTAGGGAGGAGTACTGCGGACAAGGATCCAAGGGTCATAGTGGACCACAAGCTAAATAAGAGTCAACAATGTAACCTGTTGCAAAAAAGCCAACATCAGTCTGGGATGTATTAGTAGGAGTGTTGAAATCAAGACACGAGAAGTAATTCTTCCGCTCTACTCCACGCTGATTAGGCCTCAACTGGATTATCGTGTACAGTTTTGGGCACCACATTTCTGGAAAGATGCGGACAAATTGGAGAAAGTCCAGAGAAGAGCAACAAAAGTGATGAAAGGTCTAGAAAACATGACCTATGAGGGAAGATTGAAAGAACTGGGTTTGTTTAGTCTGGAGAAGAGCAGACTGAGAGGGGACATGAGAACAGTTTTCAAGTACCTAAAACATTGTTACAAGGAGGAGGGAGGAAAATTTTTCTCCTTAATCTCTGAGGTAGCACAAGAAGCAATGGGCTTAAATTGCAGCAAGGGAGGTTTAGGTTGGACATTAGGAAAAACTTCCTAACTGTCAGGGTGGTTAAGCACTGGAATAAATTGCCTAGGGAGGTTGTGGAATCTCCATCATTGGAGATTTTTAAGAGCACGTTAGACAAACACCTGTCAGAGATGATCTATATAGTACTTAGTCTTGCCTTAAGTGCAGGCGACTGGACTCGATGACCTCCCTTCCAGTCCTATGATTCCATGATTGGATGATCCAAAGGTCTCTTCTTGCCTTAACGTCTCCAAATCTCTGCAAAGCTGAGTGTGGCACACTGAGCAGCCGCTGATGTTTCCATGTGTCGCCTGCTTGATCCCAGAACTAACACTGAATGATTGGGGGTGGGGGTGTGACACAGCGGGAGCAGCTCAAACATGCAAAGGGGCTGGCCAGGGCAGTGACATCACAATAGCCTTTTGCAGGACCTCAGCTGATTGGTCAAAGGAGGTTGGGAGGCGGTGATCTCACAGAGAGTCTATGACAACGGGCAGGGAAAAGAGGCTGCAGGGTGGGGCCAATGGCTTTGCTGCAGGGAGTCTCTTCCTCAAGGTCTCCCCTCGAGGACTGAGAGAGAATTCTGGGTCATGTCCGTGAGCGCGAGGAGGAGCCTCACTGGAGTTTTCCCCTTTCCCACTGCTAATTTAGCGAGAAGACAGACATCCCCGTGGAGCAGGTAAGAGCCCCAGAGAGGTTTGGTACCTAGGCAGCCTGACCCACCTGGTGCTGGCCAAATTCAAGGCATGGAAAACACTAGGTTAAGGTGCGAGAATTTCCCCCGCACACCTTAGGCCATTGTCCCTCAGAATTACTAGGGACATTGGGGTTCGTTATTTTTGGTTTCTCTTTTCCCTGCTTCCCTCCCTCCACTGCTCTCTAGCCCTCGTTGGGTTGTGGGAAGCCCTCCCAAAGGGATGGGGCAGGAAGGCTGCTCGGAGAGTGATCCCCACAGGTGACCTGAGCCATCCCCGGGCAATCTGGGGGGAAATATCAGTTTCCCACCCCTCAAAGTCTCAGTGCTGATTGGCTGAGCTTGCGGCTAAAGCTCTCCCCTTTCGACACCTTCAGCTTCCCTGACAGCTTAGGGAGTTTAACAGGCTGTGGGTCTCCGTCTCCTGCAGCAACAGAGAGCTCCTGTCCCCAAGCGCCCCTCCTGACCACTGAGTCCTGATGGCCTGAGCAGGGCAGGCCACCCTTTCTGTCGTGGGGCGCTCCAAACTGGGCCATCTAGAGCCATCTAGCAGCCACAGGAGAAATCGCCAGCTTCTGGACCCGTGTGCACCGGCTGGTTGGTTAATATGGAAAGCTGCATCCTGGAGACTGGCCAAGATCCTGCTCCTTATTTTCAGCTTCTAGACTTCCTCGTCCATCCAGTGGGAGAGGACGGCTTTCAAGGGCCTGGCTTGGAGCCTTGCTAATGGGCCATCCACTGCTCCATGGCATGAAAAGACTCCCCTGGGGGGTGAGTTACTGCAGGATTGTGTCTCTGGAGACCTCGCTCCTGTCCCTGTCTCCCTGGCTGGCCCAGGGGTGTCTGAGAGGGGAGCCTGGCAGGAAACACCCAGCGATTGCCTGAGCAGATCCTTGTTGGAGTCCCAGAAAGGGGGTGGGGTTTGTCCGTTGCCATCACAAGTCGGGGAGCAGATACCCCATCCTCTTCCAGGGACCTATTGGGTGAGGCCACATTGTCCTTGCCGTGCTGCAGTTTGACTTCCCCTTGGAACAAACCCACGGGCTGCAGCCGCCAGATCCAGTTACTAGAGACATCCCTCAGGGGAGGGGAAGAGACCTTTGGTCTGTCAGTTCCAAACGCCCCAGGCCCTAAGCCAGAGGTGGCGAGTTAGATGGGCCTGTGGTGCTGGGCACCAGGAATATTCCTGGCCCAGGGGCCTGGCTCCAGCGAAGTTTGGGGCCGGGTCTCTCCCCTGGCCCCAACTGCCGCCCCTGCGCATCCCCCAGCCCCACCTGCTGCCCCACCTGCTGCCCCCGGGCGATTGAAAATGGCCCCACTGCCACCACTGGCAGTACAACAGGTCTGAGCGGCTTCCTGCGCGCTCGCTCCATGTTTCTGCCAGCATGTCCCTGTGGCTGGGCGGGGGGGCCTGTGTCTCCGCACACTGCCCCTGCCCCGAACACCCCTGCAGCCAATGGGACGCTGCGGGGGTGATGGGGACAGGAGTGCATGGAGACCTCCTAGCCTGCCCCGCCTAGGAACCGCTGCTGGAGGGGTGCCCCAGGTAAGCACCGAACTCCCCGCCCCCTTCAGAGCCTGCACCCACACCCCCTCCCCACACCCCCCTCCTGTCCCCAAATTCCCTCCTGCACACCCACCCACTCTAGCCCCCAAACTCCCTCCCAGAGCCTGCATCCCTCACCCCCTCCTCCACACCCACCCCCTGCCCCAGCCCAGAGCCTGCATCCAGCACCCAAACTCCCTCCCAGAGCCTGCACCCCAGACATCCTCCCTCACCCAAACTCCCTCCCACAGCCTGCACCCCTCACCCCTCCTGCACCCCAATCCCCTGCCCAGCCTAGAGCCTGCTCCCAAACTCGCTCCCATAGCCTGCACCCCAGACCCTCACCCAAACGCAAACCCAAACCCTAACCCTTAGGGAGGTGTGTGGGGGGGGGTATTTGGGGGGGGCAGGTTCTGGGCACTACCAACATTTCTACAAACCTGCCACCCTTGGGTGTTATTAGCACCACGCTCTCACCAGTTGAGCTAGCCGGCCCACAGAAACCAGCCTGAGAAGCGGCCCTTTCGGAAAGGAGCCGTGGGCAGCCGCAGGGTGGTTGTGGTCTCTGGAATGAGAGGGGGGCTGAGGACAGCTGCTTGTGTCCAGTGGAATTAGCGCAAGTGGTTGAGCGCTCGCGTCACATGCGAGAGGCAGTGGGATCAATGGCCACATTCTCCAGTGGCAGGGGGGTTCCCATCCCCTTCCTTCCTTTTAAAAGCACTGCCAGGCAGGGGACTAAGAGCATCCAGTGGGCTTCTCCCTACTTGACCTGCCATAACAGTCCAGAGAATTTTACCCAGTGAGTCCTACATGGACCCCAGCACCATACGGTTGAACTAGGACAGATCACTCAGAAAGTCCTCGAGTTTGGCTGTACAGATGTGAAATGCTAGGGGGCAGGGGAGGGAACTGGCCTGTCTTTCAAGCTTCAATTCTGCAATTTTTACATCTAAGCCTAAAACTCAGGTCTGCACTGGCCATGAATGAAGCCCAGGCCTGCTGTATGGGAGACAAGAATTCTCCCACAGACCCAGCAAGTGTGCAAACTAGAACAAAGGGACTGTGCACTATGGGCCCTGCCCCTGCCAGAGCCCCTCTACTCCAGGGCACAGGAGTGTGGCCGACACTCCCAGGAGCTCTCTGCTTCTGGTCAGAAGGGAATTCTTTGGGAATTCAGTCATGAATGATATAGAGATTAAGGGGTTTGAGTTACATGATGTGCCCTGTGGCTTTAAGGCATTGGAGAAATACTGAAGAGGTTAAAGGCCGCAGAGCTGGGTGTGGGCCCTCTAAAGTTGTGCTGTGGTGAGACTGAGCAGTTGTGGGGATTGTGCAAGCTGTGGTGTTTACATGCAGATAGAAAATGTAATGAAACCCCATTTTTAAAACCACCCATGTCTGGGAATGTAAGAGAAGCTCTTTGAAATAAGTGTCTCCTTCACACTCTTCAAGATCACTGGCTCTAATACTCTACCGCCTCATAGACCCCCGTGGTAGCACATTCGACAACAGATAAAGTGGTTGCTGATTCAAATCTAGGTGCTCTCTTAAATGTGTTCTTTTTTAATTGAAATATATTTTCATATCCATCTCCTGTATGTTCAGGAGTTCCACTGAATGGGGAAGTGAAATGAATTTAATCGTTCAACATTTTCCCTGTTGAAATGTACAAACACCGAGCAAACCTGTCCATCGTCTAAAATCAGTTCCGGTCCTCTGAGGCTCTAGTTTGCTTTCATTGATTAAACAAAGATAAGTTTCCGAGGGGGAGCTGTGTTAGTCTGTTTCAGCAAAAACAAGGAGGAGTCCTGTGGCACCTTAAAGACTAACAAATCTGATGAAGTATCAGAGGGGTAGCCGTGTTCGTCTGAATCTGTAAAAAGCAACAGAGGGTCCTGTGGCACCTTTAAGACTAACAGAAGTATTGGGAGCATAAGCTTTCATGGGTAAGAACCTCACTTCTTCAGATGCAAGTAATGGAAATTTCCAGAGGCAGGTCAGGGAGAGTGAGGTGCTCTGCTAGCAGTTGAGGTGTGAACACCAAGGAAGGAGAAACTGCTTCTGTAGTTGAAAAGCCATTCACAGTCTTTGTTTAATCCTGATCTGATGGTGTCAAATTTGCAAATGAACTGGAGCTCAGCAGTTTCTCTTTGGAGTCTGGTCCTGAAGTTTTTTTGCTGTAAGATGGCTACCTTTACATCTGCTATTGTGTGGCCAGGGAGGTTGAAGTGTTCTCCTACAGGTTTTTGTATATTGTCATTCCTGATATCTGACTTGTGTCCATTTATCCTCTTGCGGAGTGACTGTCCAGTTTGGCCAATGTACATAGCAGAGGGGCATTGCTGGCATATGATGGCATATATAACATTGGTGGACGTGCAGGTGAATGAGCCGGTGATGTTGTAGCTGATCTGGTTAGGTCCTGTGATGGTGCTGCTGGTGTAGATATGTGGGCAGAGTTGGCATCGAGGTTTGTTGCATGGGTTGGTTCCTGAGTTAGAGTTGTTATGGTGCGGTGCGTGGTTGCTGGTGAGAATATGCTTAAGGTTGGCGAGTTGTCTGTGGGCGAGGACTGGCCTGCCTCCCAAGGTCTGTGAAAGTGAGGGATCATTGTCCAGGATGGGTTGTAGATCACTGATGATGCGCTGGAGAGGTTTAAGCTGAGGACTGTAGGTGATGGCCAGTGGAATTCTGTTGGTTTCTTTTTTGGGCCTGTCTTGTAGCAGGAGGCTTCTGGGTACACGTCTGGCTCTGTTGATTTGTTTCTTTATTTCCTTGTGTGGGTATCATAGTTTTGAGAATGCTTGGTGAAGATCTTGTAGATGTTGGTCTCTGTCTGAGGGGTTGGAGCAGATGCGATTGTACCTCAGTGCTTGGCTGTAGACGATGGATCGTGTGGTGTGACCAGGGTGGAAGCTGGAGGCATGAAGACAGGCGTAGCGGTCGGTTGGTTTTCGGTATAGGGTGGTGTTAATGTGGCCATCGCTTATTTGTATGGTGGTGTCTAGGAAGTGGACCTCCCGTGTAGATTGGTCCAGGCTGAGGTTGATGGTGGGGTGGAAGCTGTTGAAATCATGGTGGAATTCTTCCAGGGTCTCCTTCCCATGGGTCCAGATGATGAAGATGTCATCAATGTAGCGTAGGTAGAGAAGGGGCATGAGTGGACGAGAGCTGAGGAAGCGTTGTTCCAGGTCAGCCATAAAAATGTTGGCATATTGTGGGGCCATGCGGGTGCCCATGGCGGTGCCACTGGTCTGGAGGTATATATTGTCACCAAATTTGAAATAATTGTGCGTGAGGATAAAGTCACAGAGCTCCGCAATAAGTTGTGCTGTGTCATCATCAGGGATACTGTTCTTGACAGCTTGTATTCCATCTGTGTGGGGGATGTTTGTGTAGAGAGCCTCGACATCCATGGTGGCTAGGATGGTGTTTTCTGGGAGGTCACCAATGCATTGTAGTTTTCTCAGGAAATCTGTGGTGTCACAGAGATAGCTGGGAGTGCCGTAAATCTGATGAAGTGGGTTCCAGCCCATGAAAGCTTATGCCCAAATCAATGTGTTAGTCTTTAGTGTGCCACAGGACTCCTCCTTGTTCAAACAATGATAGAATATGAATGCACATTTGCAGGTCCTTGTTCTCCACGAGCGATGCTGTGCAGAAGAACAAGAACCACATCCAGTTGGGGCTCAGGGGTTAGCAGAGATCACCGGCACCTTGGCTCCTTCAAAGTCAGCCAGCAGTAGCTGGGCCCCAGGACAAGCCACAAGAACCAGCCAGTGGCTCTCAGCAGGAAAATAGCCACCAAGAAGCTGGCTAGAGCTGCCGGGATCTCCAGAAAGGCCACCGAGAAGTGCTGCAGTTCCACCATTTGCCCAACAGAAACAGTGGTGGTGCCAGCAAAGCCAGCAGTATGAACTTTACTCCTGGGGGAATTCTGCGCCCCTGCACATCTCAGTTCCCTCTAAGCTGCGCGGCCGCAGCCTATTTAGCGCCGCGCCGCCGCTCCCATTGAAATCAGAGGGGATTGGGCTGTTAGAAAGGCGATTCTGTCCCAATAGTGCCCATCACCGCCAGGTAAAGAGACAAATCTTAAGATGGTTAAAGAAAATTTAATTTCACAGCATCCTGTCTGGCAAGAACTCACCTATCAATAGTTGTGATTGTGAAACCCCCACTTCTTGTTATTTTGTCTTTATGTCCCCACTTCTCCATTGTTAAACTGTATGGAATCTGTCTGGTTCTTTGATTGCTTCTGTCTGCTGTAGAATTAATTTTGCTGGGTGTAAACCAATTAAGGTGGTGGGATATAATTGGTTAGATAATCATGTTACAATACGTTAGGATTGGTTAGTTAAATTTCCATAAAATGATTGGTTAAGGTATAGTTGAGACTATTACTATACAAATTGGGGGCAAACAGGAAGTAGGTTGAGGGAAAAAGACAAAAGGAAACTGGACTCATTGCTTGCTGGAATCTAAGCCCAATAAACATCAAATTGTCTGCACCTTCGGACTTCTAGTTTTGCAGCTCTTTGTTTACGTGAGAAGAACCAGGGAGTGGAGGGTGAAGGGATAAACCCTCGAACATCTTGGTGCCATGACTCACATGCATTGCGTCGGACAGGTGCGTGGCAGCCTGTAAGTCCCTCTCCCCAACAGTGCGCACAGCTGCTTGGAGGGGGTTATTATGGCGGACTCTCGTGATGGTAGTTGTGGGTTCTGGCAAGCAGGGGTAATGGATTTTTTGGATTAAGGGATACGGAAAAATCAGGGCCCATTCCAGTTAAGCGATCAATCTGGGATGAGATTAAGAAGAAAATGGGGGCAGCATTAGGGGATCCGGAGGGATGCGGGGTGGCTGAGTTGGGGGCAGTTAAAGATAACTGGGTACAACAGGGTTTGGAGGCAGAAGCAGTTAACAGGCCTCCTTAAGAGACAGGTTCTGGGGCTTGGTCCTAGGAGAGCGGAGAAACAAAAGTTTCAAACTGAAAAGCTGCCAGGTTTGCAGGAGCAGGTAACAACCCCAACTCTTCTCCCAGAGACAGGATAAATGACCTGGGGGTCAGGGTTTCAACCCTCCTGCTTCAGGGCATAAGCCAAGCACTAACTGCCAGGTGTAGGAAGAGATATAGGAAGAGAGCCCACCAGGGACGGCTCCAGGTACCAGCTTAACAAGCAGGTGCTTGGGGCGGCCAAGGGAGAGGGGCGGCACCTGCGGCAATTCGGGGGCGGCAGGTCCCTCACTTCATCCAGGAGCGAAGGACCTGCCGCTGAACTGCCACTGCCGATCACGGCTTTTTTTTTTTGGTTTGGGGCGGCAGAAATGCTGGAGCCGGCCCTGGAGCCCACTGAGGCTTCCATTTTACAGGCTTCTCTGAGTAGTTCCTGCAACAGCTGAGGAAGCTCTTAGAAGGAAGGTGATATGGATGGTGAGCGCTCAGCTCTTGTGACCTGCACAGGATGTGCCATGTTTGTTTTCTTCCACAGGACAGAAGCGCCTTTGTCTGTACAATGTGACCTGCTGCTCACAAACTGGGAAGAATTAGTAGGGGAAGCAAAAGTGGATGGGAGGCAGTGACCATGAGATGATCGAGTTCAGGATCCTGACACAAGGAAGTAAGGAGAGCAGAAGAATACAGACCCTGGACTTCAGAAAAGCAGACTTTTGACTCCCTCATGGAACTGATGGGCAGGATCCCCTGGGAGAATAACATGAGGGGGAAAGGAGTCCAGGAGAGCTGGCTGTATTTTAAAGAATCCTTATTGCGGTTGCAGGAACAAACCATGCCGATGTGTAGAAAGAATAGTAAATATGGCAGGCGACCAGCTTGGCTTAGCAGTGAAATCCTTGCTGATCTTAAGCACAAAAAAGAAGCTTACAAGAAGTGGAAGATTGGACAAATGACCAGGGAGGAGTATAAAAATATTGCTCAGGCATGCAGGAGTGAAATCAGGAAGGCCAAATCACACTTGGAGTTGCAGCTAGCAAGGGATGTTAAGAGGAACAAGAAGGGTTTCTACAGGTATGTTAGCAACAAGAAGGTGGTCAGGGAAAGTGTGGGCCCCTTACTGAATGGGGAAGGCAACCAAGCGACAGAAGATGTGGAAAAAGCTAATGTACTCAATGCTTTTTTTGCCTCTTCACAAACAAAGTCCGCTCGCAGACTACTGCACTGGGCAGCACGGTATGGGGAGGAGATGACCAGCCCTCTGTGGAGAAAGAAGTGGTTCAGGACTACACCTCTACCCCGATATAACGCGACCTGATATAACACCAATTTGGATGTAACGCGGTAAAGCAGCGCTCTGGGGGCGGGGCTGCGCACTCCGGCGGATCAAAGCATCAAAGCAAGTTCAATATAACGCGGTTTCACCTATAAGGCAGTAAGATTTTTTTGGCTCCGGAGGACAGCATTATATTGGGGTAGATGTGTATTTAGAAAAGCTGGACGAGCACAAGTCCATGGGGCTGGATGCACTGCATCCAAGGGTGCTAAACGAGTTGGTGGCTGATTTGATGGCAGAGCCGTTAGCATTATCTTTGGAAACTCAAGGCAATCGGGAGGGGAGGTCCCGGATGACTGGAAAAAGGTTAATGTAGTGCCCATCTTTAAAAAAGGCAAGGAGGAGGATCTGGGGAACTACAGGCCAGTCAGCCTCACCTCAGTCCCTGGAAAAATCATGGAGCAGGTCCTCAAGGAATCAATTCTGAAGCACATACAGGAAAGAAAAGTGATCAGGAACAGTCAGCATGGATTCACCAAGGGCTTGCCTGACTAGCCGAATTGCCTTCTATGACGAGATAACTGGCTCTGTGGATGAGGGGAAAGCAGTGGAGGTCTTATTCCTTGACTTTACCAAAGCTTTTGATACGATCTCCCATAGTATTCTTGCCAGCAAGTTAAAGAACTATGGGCTGGATGAATGGACTATAAGGTGGATAGAAAGCTGTCTAGATCGGCGGGCTCAACGGGTAGAGATCAATGGGTCCATGTCTAGTTGGCAGCCGGTATCAAGCGGAGTGCCCCAAGGGTTGGTACAGGGGCTGGTTTTGTTCAATATCTTCATTAATGATCTGGATGATGGGATGGATTGCACTCTCAGCAAGTTTGCCGATGACACTAAACTGGGAGGAGTGGTAGATAGGCTAGAGGGTAGATAGGATACAGAGGGACCTAGACAAATTAGAGGATTGGGCCAAAAGTAATCTGATGAGGTTCAACAAGGACAAGTGCAGAGTCCTGCACTTAGGACAGAAGAATCCCATGCACTGCTACAGACTAGGGACCGAGTGGCTAGGCAGCAGTTCTGCAGAAAAGTACCTAGGGGTTACAGTGGACGAGAAGCTGGATATGAGTCAACAGTGTGCCCTTGTTGCCAAAAAGGCTAACGGCATTTTGGGCTGTAGAAGTAGGACCATTGCCAGCAGATCGAGGGATTTGATCGTTCCCCTCTATTTGACATTGGTGAGGCCTCATCTGGAGTACTGTGTCCAGTTTTGGGCCCCACACTACAAGAAGGATGTGGAAAAATTGGAAAGAGTCCAGCGGAGGGCAAAAAAAAAATGATTAAGGGGCCAGAGCACATGACTTATGAGGAGAGGCTGAGGGAACTGGGATTGTTTAGTCTGCAGAAGAGAAGAATGAGGGGGGATTTGATAGCTGCTTTCAACTACCCGAAAGGGGGTTCCAAAGAGGATGGAGCTAGACTGTTCTCAGTGGTAGCTATACATAAGCAGCCTCCCAACAAATCATTTTGGGAACAAGTCGAAAACAATGGCTCACTTCCAGGCCCCAGGCATTACCATCACTGCTGTTTTGTCACTGCTGGGAGCCTAGAGATTAAAAGGGACACCAAATGGTTAAAAGAATAGTCTGGAGAGAAAGAGAAGGGGGTGTTGAGGATGTAATGGTCTCAAGTTGCAGTGGGGGAGGTCTAGGTTGGATATTAGGAAAATCTTTTTCACTAGGAGGGCGGTGAAGCACTGGAATGGGTTCCCCAGGGAGGTGGTGAAATCTCCTTCCTTAGAGGTTTTTAAGGTCAGGCTTGACAAAGCCCCGGCTGGGATGATTTAGTTGGGGTTGGTCCTGTTTTGAGCACGGGGTTGGACTAGATACCTCCTGAGGTCCCTTCCAAACCTGATATTCTATGCTTCTATGACCTCACCGTGCATTTCTACCCACTGCAGACCATGTTTGCGTTGTGTAACTCTGTAGCTGGTAGCAAGTTAATGCAAATCAAAGGACACTGGGAGTGGGAGAAACTTAATTCTACTTTATTATTTCAAAGGACAAACAAAGACAGACTCCTTTCCCCACCCCCAGCCCAGCTCAGCCCACTGCTGCCCCCACTCCTGCAGGCCCCAGCAACAGCAGCATTTATAAATGGGTAGAAAAGTGCAGAGAAGCCATGAGCGACGCTGGGACTCAGGCACAAAAGCCACACGCTGACGGCAGGGAATCCAAGGAGCTCAGCTGAGAGGGGTGAATGTGGGGGGAGTGGGCAGAGGGAGTCTCTCTTGTCCTGACACAGGAGGACACGGGGGTAGACGAGGAGGGGGCGACCAGCGGGGCTTTAAGGCTCCTCCTTTTCCTCTGGCCTCAGTGACGTGGGAGGACCTGGCTTCAAGGCTGGCTACAACTGCTGACATCCCAGCACCCTCCTGCCTGTGCCCATCCTCGTCATCTCAGCAGTCGGGAGACGCTGCCCCCTCCCTGCGTCATTCTTCTTGGAATGTCATTCATGGCCCTTTAGAGTTCAGCGTTGGCTTCTAGTCTCTCCGGCTCTGACGCAGGGAGTTCACAGCTCTGAGCCTCGGCTCGTTCTGGCTCTGAAGAGCAAACCCAGCACTTTCCCAGCTCTGTCCCCCACTTCCCCACTCCTGACTGTATCAGGCAGTAACTTCATTCCCTGTCTCAGTCTCTGCCCCTTGGAGCGTGACTCCAGCTCGCACCCGCGGTGTCTGTGCTGAGAGATCGACCACAGTCATTGTTCAAACACCACAAATCTCATGACAAAGGGTTAGACAAAAATTAAAAAAACCTGTAATTAAAGAAAAGACTCTTCCGGCAAATGATCATTGGTCTCATGAAGTCCTCAACAAATCTGAGCTACCTCCTGTCAAACTAGACTAATATGGGAGTGTGCAACTAAGCGACCGTCCCAAAGAGAGAAAAACCCCTGTGGCATGTGACCCTCTGGGAGGTGGAGAGATAGGATAAGGAGAGGATAAAACTCTTCATTGCTGGACAGAGGTTGCTGTGTCAGGGATGGAGGGTGATGGTGAAGGGGGAAGGAGGGAATCCCTCAGACTCACCCCATCACCCTCCAATAGCACTGGAGGGAAAGCACCACATCTTAATGTCCCACTATTTTATCATCTAGTTAATTCTGGTCCATAAGGTAGAAAGTGTACAAACACTAAATGCTTTTCCCCACGGCCTGGAGCAAGGTGACAATCTCTGGGACTGAGACAATCCGGCCCCAAAGGGGGAATTCAGGCACTAGCAGTCACTCTGCTAACGGGGGGGGGGTGAGAACACATGAGATGCTCAGGGTCAGTTTACACTAGCAAATCTGGTGGAGCGTCATAGGGATGTGCTGGCTCATCCCGACCACATTTCCTACCACAGAAGGAAGCTCCAAGGACAATGCTGTGGAGGCAGAGGTGGGATCTCTGGGCCGCCC
>NW_027054088.1:0-16925 GCF_011386835.1 Chrysemys picta bellii
TGGCGTTGGAGTTGTAGACGGGTTTGCAAGCGCTGGACTCAGTGCTGGCAATGGTTCTGGTGCTGGTTGCGTTGCCAGTTCCGGTTCTGGGACTGGCTTTGGCTGGATCTCTGGGATTGGATCCACTACGGCTGTTGCAGTCCTTGGCAGGGGATCCGGTTCCACCAGCTTTGGCTGGGTCTCTGGTAACACAGACGGGGCCCTGGGAGACGGCTCAGGAACAGGGATGGGGATGGAGGCTTGCTTAGCCTGGCTGCGGGTGACTATTCCCACCCTCTTGGCTAATTTCACATGGTTGGCCAAGTCTTCCCCCAGCAGCATGGGGATGGGATAGTTGTCATAGACTGCAAAAGTCCACATTCCTCTCCAGCCCTTGTACTGGACATGCAACTTGGCTGTAGGCAAGGTTACAGACTGACATGAAGGGTTGACTTGTCACTGGAGCTTCCGGGTTGATGAGTTTGGGGTCCGCTAGGGATTGGTGGATACTCGACACTTGTGCCCCAGTGTCCCTCCAAGCGATAACCTTCTCTCTGCCCACTCTCAAGGTTTCCCTTCGCTCCGAGATTATGAGAGAGGCATCTGGGCCTGCGGATCGTTGGTGTGAGTGTGGTGTAATGAATTGTAATCGGTTGTGGTTCTTGGGGCAGTGGGCCTTTATATGTCCCAGTTCATTACATTTTAAACAGCGCCCTGCTAAGGTATCACCGGGGCGATACTGGTTGGTGGAGACTGGTGTGCTGGGGTGAGAAGGCGTCTGGGGTTTCCCTTGGAATGTGGGTGGGGCCTCGGGTTGTCCCCGGTGGTAAGGTTTGGTTTCGGGTTGCCCCTTCTGATATTCGCTCCAACTGCTACTAGTTTTTTTCTTTTCTGCCACCTCCACCCATTTGGCTCCAATCTCCCCCGCCTCGGTTACAGTTTTGGGCTTCCCATCTAGGATGTACCTTTCTATTTCCTCAGGAACACCCTCTAAAAACGGCTCCATTTTAACTAGGAAAACCAGATCGTCCATCGATTTAACATTTGCTCCTGATACCCAGGCATCACAATTTTTGTCAATGTGGTAGGCATGGCGGGTAAATGACATGTCTGTGCTCCACCTTAGGGCTCTGAACCGCCGACGGGCATGCTCGGGTGTTAGCCCCATTCTGATTCTGGCCTTGTTTATAAAAAGTTCATAACTCTTCATGTGTTCCTTAGGCATTTCAGCCGCCAACTCTGCTAAGGGTCCACTGAGCTGCGTCCTCAGCTCTACCATGTACTGGTCTGTAGTGATGCTGTACCCAAGGCAGGGCCTTTCAACATTTTCTAAGAAGGCCTCAGTATCATCGCCTGCCTTGTAGGTGGGGAATGTTCTGGGATGGGAAGTGGTACCTGGAGAGGGGTTGCTAAGATTGGCTGGTATATCCGGCCTAGCCCTTGCTAATTCCAGTTCATGATTCCTCTCTTTTCCCCCTCTCCTCCATCTCTTTTTCTTTCAGCTCTTTCTTGATTTTTTTTTAATTGAAGCAGTCTCTGATGTTTTTTTTATTTTCTTCTGCTTCTAGTCTGGCGAGTTCGAGTTTGTTAGCTACTTCTTTGGTAGTCATTTTCCTGCTTTCTTGTGCTGGGCCACAGCCCTCTGCAGTTGACTGAAACTGGGATGTACTCGGCTCAGGCAACAGAGACTTCAAACTAGCTATCCCCGAGAGATAGAAAGAAAAAAGCAAACAAACAATTCAGCTTGTAAATTCTTTTTGCCAGCTGTTTGCTCACTGCTTCACTCCTTCTCTTAACAAAGACCCTTGTTAAAAAACGTAACACCTCTCCCTTCAGGCAAGGAGAGATAAGATATGCATCTACCTTCAGCTCTGCTTTCTAAGCAGCTAGAAAGGAGGAAAAAAATCTTACTGGCTTTTGGTTTAAAATGATCCCACCGCTCTGCCACCATGTCAAGGCTGCTTCCCCACTCTGAACTTTAGGGTACAAATGTGGGGGCCTGCATGAAAACCTCTAAGCTTAACTACCAGCTTAGCTCTGGTCCGCTGCCACCACTCCCAAAGCTAATTCCCTTCCCTGGGTAGCCTTGAGAGACTCTTCACCAATTCCCTGGTGACTACAGATCCAAACCCCTTGGATCTTAAAGCAAGGAGAAATTAACCATCCTCACTCCTGCCTCCCACCAAATCCTGGTGGATCAAGATCCAACCCGCTTGCATCTACAAACAAGGAAAAATCAAGCAGGTTCTTAAAAAGAAGGCTTTTAATTAAAGAAAAAGGTAAAAAATCATCTCTGGAAAAATCGGGATGGAAAATAACTTTACAGGATAATCAAACTTAGAGAGCTCAGAGGACCTCCCCCCCACAGCCTTAGGTTCAAAGTACAGCAAACAGAGATAAACACTCTAGCAAAAGGTACATTTACAAGTTGAGAAAACAAAGATAAACTAACACCGCCTTGCCTGGATGTTTACTTACAAGTTTGAAATATGAGAGATTTGTTCAGAAAGATTTGGAGAACCTGGATTGATGTCTGGTCCCTCTTAGTCCCAAGAGCGTGCAACCCCCCCCAAACAAAGAGCACAAACAAAAGCCTTCCCCCCACCAAGATTTGAAAGTATTTTGTCCCCTAATTGGTCCTTTGGGTCAGATGTCAGCCAGGCTACCTGAGTTTCTGAACCCTTTACAGGGAAAAGGATTTGGGAGTCTCTGGCCAGGAGGGATTTTATAGTATTGTACACAGGAGGGCTGTTACCCTTCTCTTTATAGTTATGACACGTCCCCCCCCACCCCCCCCAAAAAAAATCACAGATAGTGTTGGACAGCCGGTTTCACACTGGCTGTAATTTTTTCCTGGAGCTCTAGGAGAAAACAGAGTTAATAAGACACATGCACCTTTAGACATACTACTGATTATATAAAAACTAACAATATGTTTCACTTTCCAAGAACAATGTTTAACCAGTTGATTCTGGGAAACTTTCCCGGGAAAGTGCATCAGCCACTTTGTTAGATGCTCCTGAAATGTGTTGTATTTCAAAATCGAAATCTTGGCGAGCTAAACTCCACCGAAGAAGTTTTTTGTTACTCCCCTTGGCGGTATGAAGCCACGGTAGCGCAACATGGTCTGTTTGTCGTTGGAAACGCCGTCCCCAAACTTATGAGCGTAGCTTTTCCAGCGCGCACACAATGGCGTAGCATTCCTTTTCGCTGATTAACCAGTGGCTTTCCTCTCAGACTGTTTCTTGCTGAGAAACACGACAGGAAAGAATTCTTGATCCGGTCCTTCCTGCATTAAAACTGCTCCCACGCCCCGCTCGGACGCATCTGTGGTTACTAGGAACGGTTTGTCAAAGTCTGGGGCTCTTAGAACAAGGTCAGACATGAGTGTCGCCTTAAGCTGGTTAAAAGGCCTTTTGACACTCATCAGTCCACTGAACTGCATTTGGCGGTTTCTTTCTGGTTAGGTCTGTCAGCGGGGCGGCGATTCGGCTGTAGTGTGGTACAAATCGCCTATAATATCCGGCCAAGCCTAGGAAGGATTGGACCTGTTTCTTTGACTTTGGAACCGGCCACTTTTGGATCGTATCCACTTTGGCCTGTAGGGGATTTACAGTTCCTTCACCCACCTGGTGCCCCAGGTAAGTCACTCTGTTTTGGCCTAGTTGACACTTTTTAGCCTTACCAGTTAGTCCTGCCTGCCGGATGCGCTCGAAGACTTTTTCCAGGTGCTCCAGGTGTTCTGTCCATGAATCAGAAAAAAATGGCCACATCATCGAGGTAGGCAACTGCAGATTCTCCCAATCCCGCTGGGGAGACCACCTACAAGTCTTTGGAAGGTGGCGGGTGCATTTCGCAACCCGAAAGGGAGTACATTGAATTCATACACTCCTGCCTTGGTGACGAAGGCTGACCTTTCCTTAGCGGGTTCATCTAGTGGTCCTTGCCAGTACCCTTTGCTTAAGTCTAAAGTAGCGATGAATTGGGCATGTCCCAATTTCTCCAATAGCTCATCTGTGCGTGGCATTGGATAGTTGTCAGGACGAGTTACAGCATTTAGCTTACGGTAGTCCACGCAAAAGCGTATTTCCCCCACCTGGTTTGGGAACTAGAACCACTGGAGAAGCCCATGTACTGTTAGAGGGGCGGATTACACCCATCTCTAGCATATCCTGGATCTCCCTTTGTATAGCAGTTCGGGCATGAAGTGACTCCCGGTAGGGTGGGGTTCTAATTGGGTGTCAATGGAGTGGTATGCCCGTTCGGTCCGTCCTGGGGTGGCTGAGAATATTGGCGCAAAGCTAGTGCACAGCTCCTTGATCTTCTGTCGCTGCAGACGTCCAAGGGTCGCGGAGAGGGTCACCTCTTCCACGCCACCGTCACTTTTTCCTTCGTAGTAGACACCTTCAGGCCACTCCGCGTCATCTGTTTCCTGGGCTGTAAACTGGCAAACGTTTAATTCTCTGGACTAAAAGAGCTTAAGAGACTTAACATGGTATACCTTAGGCTTTATGTTGGAGGTGGGGGAGGCTATGAGATAGAGAACAGCTCCTAGGCGCTCCTGGACCGTGGATGGTCCTTCCCCCGACGCTTCCATTTTATGGGCCTGGAGCGCCTTTAAGACCATGACTTGGTCTCCTACTTTGAAGGAGCGTTCTCTGGAACGTTTATCATACCAGACCTTTTGCTCTTCCTGAGCATCCTTTAGGTTTTCTTTAGCAAGGGCTAAAGAGTGTCGGAGGGTGCTTTGTAGGTTGCTTACAAAGTCTAGCATGTTAGTTCCTGGAGAAGGCATAAACCCCTCCCATTGCTGCTTCACCAACTGTAATGGCCCCTTAACCTCGCGGCCATAGACAAGTTCAAAAGGTGAAAACCCTAAACTGGGATGTGGTGCAGCCCTGTAGGCAAAAAGCAACTGCTGCAATACTAGGTCCCAATCATTGGAGTGTTCATTTACGAATTTACGTATCATGGCCCCCAAAGTTCCAGTAAACCTCTCCACCAGGCTATTGGTTTGATGGTGGTAAGGGGTGGCAACCAAGTGATTCACCCCATGAGCTTCCCACAGGTTTTCCATGGTCCCTGCCAGGAAATTAGTTCCCGAATCGGTAAGGATGTCAGAGGGCCAACCTACCCTGGCAAAAATGTCAGCTAATGCCTGGCACACACTTTTAGCCCTGGTGTTGTTTAAGGGTATTGCTTCCGGCCATCGGGTAGCAAAATCCATGAAAGTCAGTATGTACTGCTTTCCTCTGGGTGTCTTCTTTGGGAAAGGACCCAGAATATCCACAGCTAGTCGCTGAAATGGGACCTCAATTATGGGGAGTGGCTGGAGAGGGGGCTTTGACCTGGTCTTGGGGCTTTCCCACTCGTTGGCACACCTCACAAGACCGGACATAATTAGCAACGTCCTTGCCCATTCCCACCCAGTGGAAAGACTTCCCCAACCGGTCTTTGGCTCTGTTCACCCGGGAATGGCCACTGGGATGATCATGGGCTAAGCTCAAGAGCTTTACCCGTTACTTAGTGGGAACTACCAACTGTCTTTGAGGATGCCAGTCTTCCTGGTGCCCACCAGAAAGAGTCTCTTTGTATAAAAGTCCTTGTTCTACCACCAACCGGGATCAGTTAGAAGAGCTGAGAGGCGGTGGGGTGCTCCGTGCCGCCGCCCAAGCTTTCTGAAGGCTGTCATCTGCTTCCTGCTCGGCCTGGAACTGTTCCCTTGGCCTGTGGACTTGGTCCCTCTGGAAGCGAATCAGGTGCTGGGGCTGTTTCCGTTGACTGTGAAGCGCTGTCCGCTGGTGCACTATGATGTATTTCAGGCTCTGGCTGAGCCTCTTGGGTAGGGTTATCTGCTCCTTCTGCCAGTTCAGGCTCGCTAGTGCCCTCTGGCGTTGGAGTTGTAGACGGGTTTGCAAGCGCTGGACTCAGTGCTGGCAATGGTTCTGGTGCTGGTTGCGTTGCCAGTTCCGGTTCTGGGACTGGCTTTGGCTGGATCTCTGGGATTGGATCCACTACGGCTGTTGCAGTCCTTGGCAGGGGATCCGGTTCCACCAGCTTTGGCTGGGTCTCTGGTAACACAGACGGGGCCCTGGGAGACGGCTCAGGAACAGGGATGGGGATGGAGGCTTGCTTAGCCTGGCTGCGGGTGACTATTCCCACCCTCTTGGCTAATTTCACATGGTTGGCCTAGTCTTCCCCCAGCAGCATGGGGATGGGATAGTTGTCATAGACTGCAAAAGTCCACATTCCTCTCCAGCCCTTGTACTGGACATGCAACTTGGCTGTAGGCAAGGTTACAGACTGACATGAAGGGTTGACTTGTCACTGGAGCTTCCGGGTTGATGAGTTTGGGGTCCGCTAGGGATTGGTGGATACTCGACACTTGTGCCCCAGTGTCCCTCCAAGCGATAACCTTCTCTCTGCCCACTCTCAAGGTTTCCCTTCGCTCCGAGATTATGAGAGAGGCATCTGGGCCTGCGGATCGTTGGTGTGAGTGTGGTGTAATGAATTGTAATCGGTTGGGGTTCTTGGGGCAGTGGGCCTTTATATGTCCCAGTTCATTACATTTTAAACAGCGCCCTGCTAAGGTATCACCGGGGCGATGCTGGTTGGTGGAGACTGGTGTGCTGGGGTGAGAAGGCGTCTGGGGTTTCCCTTGGAATGTGGGTGGGGCCTTGGGTTGTCCCCGGTGGTAAGGTTTGGTTTCGGGTTGCCCCTTCTGATATTCGCTCCAACTGCTACTAGTTTTTTTCTTTTCTGCCACCTCCACCCATTTGGCTCCAATCTCCCCCGCCTCGGTTACAGTTTTGGGCTTCCCATCTAGGATGTACCTTTCTATTTCCTCAGGAACACCCTCTAAAAACGGCTCCATTTTAACTAGGAAAACCAGATCGTCCATCGATTTAACATTTGCTCCTGATACCCAGGCATCACAATTTTTGTCAATGTGGTAGGCATGGCGGGTAAATGACATGTCTGTGCTCCACCTTAGGGCTCTGAACCGCCGACGGGCATGCTCGGGTGTTAGCCCCATTCTGATTCTGGCCTTGTTTATAAAAAGTTCATAACTCTTCATGTGTTCCTTAGGCATTTCAGCCGCCAACTCTGCTAAGGGTCCACTGAGCTGCGTCCTCAGCTCTACCATGTACTGGTCTGTAGTGATGCTGTACCCAAGGCAGGGCCTTTCAACATTTTCTAAGAAGGCCTCAGTATCATCGCCTGCCTTGTAGGTGGGGAATGTTCTGGGATGGGAAGTGGTACCTGGAGAGGGGTTGCTAAGATTGGCTGGTATATCCGGCCTAATTCCAGTTCATGATTCCTCTCTTTTCCCCCTCTCCTCCATCTCTTTTTCTTTCAGCTCATTGGAACTTTCACCATCGTGAAGAATTTCCAGAGGTAAAAGGGAACAAAAAGGATTATTAAGAAATATAAATGAGTGATGATAATTTAAACTACTCTAACATTTCGTACCTGAGAATCTCAGTGAATTTACAAACCACAATGAATCCAACAGTGAAGGTCTAGGCCAAATCTGAGATTTGTTCAGAAAGATTTGGAGAACCTGGATTGATGTCTGGTCCCTCTTAGTCCCAAGAGCGTGCAACCCCCCCAAACAAAGAGCACAAACAAAAGCCTTCCCCCCACCAAGATTTGAAAGTATTTTGTCCCCTAATTGGTCCTTTGGGTCAGATGTCAGCCAGGCTACCTGAGTTTCTGAACCCTTTACAGGGAAAAGGATTTGGGAGTCTCTGGCCAGGAGGGATTTTATAGTATTGTACACAGGAGGGCTGTTACCCTTCTCTTTATAGTTATGACACGTCCCCCCCCCACCCCCACCCCAAAAAAAATCACAGATAGTGTTGGACAGCCGGTTTCACACTGGCTGTAATTTTTTCCTGGAGCTCTAGGAGAAAACAGAGTTAATAAGACACATGCACCTTTAGACATACTACTGATTATATAAAAACTAACAATATGTTTCACTTTCCAAGAACAATGTTTAACCAGTTGATTCTGGGAAACTTTCCCGGGAAAGTGCATCAGCCACTTTGTTAGATGCTCCTGAAATGTGTTGTATTTCAAAATCGAAATCTTGGCGAGCTAAACTCCACCGAAGAAGTTTTTTGTTACTCCCCTTGGCGGTATGAAGCCACGGTAGCGCAACATGGTCTGTTTGTCGTTGGAAACGCCGTCCCCAAACTTATGAGCGTAGCTTTTCCAGCGCGCACACAATGGCGTAGCATTCCTTTTCGCTGATTAACCAGTGGCTTTCCTCTCAGACTGTTTCTTGCTGAGAAACACGACAGGAAAGAATTCTTGATCCGGTCCTTCCTGCATTAAAACTGCTCCCACGCCCCGCTCGGACGCATCTGTGGTTACTAGGAACGGTTTGTCAAAGTCTGGGGCTCTTAGAACAAGGTCAGACATGAGTGTCGCCTTAAGCTGGTTAAAAGGCCTTTTGACACTCATCAGTCCACTGAACTGCATTTGGCGGTTTCTTTCTGGTTAGGTCTGTCAGCGGGGCGGCGATTCGGCTGTAGTGTGGTACAAATCGCCTATAATATCCGGCCAAGCCTAGGAAGGATTGGACCTGTTTCTTTGACTTTGGAACCGGCCACTTTTGGATCGTATCCACTTTGGCCTGTAGGGGATTTACAGTTCCTTCACCCACCTGGTGCCCCAGGTAAGTCACTCTGTTTTGGCCTAGTTGACACTTTTTAGCCTTACCAGTTAGTCCTGCCTGCCGGATGCGCTCGAAGACTTTTTCCAGGTGCTCCAGGTGTTCTGTCCATGAATCAGAAAAAAATGGCCACATCATCGAGGTAGGCAACTGCAGATTCTCCCAATCCCGCTGGGGAGACCACCTACAAGTCTTTGGAAGGTGGCGGGTGCATTTCGCAACCCGAAAGGGAGTACATTGAATTCATACACTCCTGCCTTGGTGACGAAGGCTGACCTTTCCTTAGCGGGTTCATCTAGTGGTCCTTGCCAGTACCCTTTGCTTAAGTCTAAAGTAGCGATGAATTGGGCATGTCCCAATTTCTCCAATAGCTCATCTGTGCGTGGCATTGGATAGTTGTCAGGACGAGTTACAGCATTTAGCTTACGGTAGTCCACGCAAAAGCATATTTCCCCCACCTGGTTTGGGAACTAGAACCACTGGAGAAGCCCATGTACTGTTAGAGGGGCGGATTACACCCATCTCTAGCATATCCTGGATCTCCCTTTGTATAGCAGTTCGGGCATGAAGTGACTCCCGGTAGGGTGGGGTTCTAATTGGGTGTCAATGGAGTGGTATGCCCGTTCGGTCCGTCCTGGGGTGGCTGAGAATATTGGCGCAAAGCTAGTGCACAGCTCCTTGATCTTCTGTCGCTGCAGACGTCCAAGGGTCGCGGAGAGGTTCACCTCTTCCACGCCACCGTCACTTTTTCCTTCGTAGTAGACACCTTCAGGCCACTCCGCGTCATCTGTTTCCTGGGCTGTAAACTGGCAAACGTTTAATTCTCTGGACTAAAAGAGCTTAAGAGACTTAACATGGTATACCTTAGGCTTTATGTTGGAGGTGGGGGAGGCTATGAGATAGAGAACAGCTCCTAGGCGCTCCTGGACCGTGGATGGTCCTTCCCCCGACGCTTCCATTTTATGGGCCTGGAGCGCCTTTAAGACCATGACTTGGTCTCCTACTTTGAAGGAGCGTTCTCTGGAACGTTTATCATACCAGACCTTTTGCTCTTCCTGAGCATCCTTTAGGTTTTCTTTAGCAAGGGCTAAAGAGTGTCGGAGGGTGCTTTGTAGGTTGCTTACAAAGTCTAGCATGTTAGTTCCTGGAGAAGGCATAAACCCCTCCCATTGCTGCTTCACCAACTGTAATGGCCCCTTAACCTCGCGGCCATAGACAAGTTCAAAAGGTGAAAACCCTAAACTGGGATGTGGTGCAGCCCTGTAGGCAAAAAGCAACTGCTGCAATACTAGGTCCCAATCATTGGAGTGTTCATTTACGAATTTACGTATCATGGCCCCCAAAGTTCCAGTAAACCTCTCCACCAGGCTATTGGTTTGATGGTGGTAAGGGGTGGCAAGCAAGTGATTCACCCCATGAGCTTCCCACAGGTTTTCCATGGTCCCTGCCAGGAAATTAGTTCCCGAATCGGTAAGGATGTCAGAGGGCCAACCTACCCTGGCAAAAATGTCAGCTAATGCCTGGCACACACTTTTAGCCCTGGTGTTGTTTAAGGGTATTGCTTCCGGCCATCGGGTAGCAAAATCCATGAAAGTCAGTATGTACTGCTTTCCTCTGGGTGTCTTCTTTGGGAAAGGACCCAGAATATCCACAGCTAGTCGCTGAAATGGGACCTCAATTATGGGGAGTGGCTGGAGAGGGGGCTTTGACCTGGTCTTGGGGCTTTCCCACTCGTTGGCACACCTCACAAGACCGGACATAATTAGCAACGTCCTTGCCCATTCCCACCCAGTGGAAAGACTTCCCCAACCGGTCTTTGGCTCTGTTCACCCGGGAATGGCCACTGGGATGATCATGGGCTAAGCTCAAGAGCTTTACCCGTTACTTAGTGGGAACTACCAACTGTCTTTGAGGATGCCAGTCTTCCTGGTGCCCACCAGAAAGAGTCTCTTTGTATAAAAATCCTTGTTCTACCACCAACCGGGATCGGTTAGAAGAGCTGAGAGGCGGTGGGGTGCTCCGTGCCGCCGCCCAAGCTTTCTGAAGGCTGTCATCTGCTTCCTGCTCGGCCTGGAACTGTTCCCTTGGCCTGTGGACTTGGTCCCTCTGGAAGCGAATCAGGTGCTGGGGCTGTTTCCGTTGAGTGTGAAGCGCTGTCCTCTGGTGCACTATGATGTATTTCAGGCTCTGGCTGAGCCTCTTGGGTAGGGTTATCTGCTCCTTCTGCCAGTTCAGGCTCGCTAGTGCCCTCTGGCGTTGGAGTTGTAGACGGGTTTGCAAGCGCTGGACTCAGTGCTGGCAATGGTTCTGGTGCTGGTTGCGTTGCCAGTTCCGGTTCTGGGACTGGCTTTGGCTGGATCTCTGGGATTGGATCCACTACGGCTGTTGCAGTCCTTGGCAGGGGATCCGGTTCCACCAGCTTTGGCTGGGTCTCTGGTAACACAGACGGGGCCCTGGGAGACGGCTCAGGAACAGGGATGGGGATGGAGGCTTGCTTAGCCTGGCTGCGGGTGACTATTCCCATCCTCTTGGCTAATTTCACATGGTTGGCCTAGTCTTCCCCCAGCAGCATGGGGATGGGATAGTTGTCATAGACTGCAAAAGTCCACATTCCTCTCCAGCCCTTGTACTGGACATGCAACTTGGCTGTAGGCAAGGTTACAGACTGACATGAAGGGTTGACTTGTCACTGGAGCTTCCGGGTTGATGAGTTTGGGGTCCGCTAGGGATTGGTGGATACTCGACACTTGTGCCCCAGTGTCCCTCCAAGCGATAACCTTCTCTCTGCCCACTCTCAAGGTTTCCCTTCGCTCCGAGATTATGAGAGAGGCATCTGGGCCTGCGGATCGTTGGTGTGAGTGTGGTGTAATGAATTGTAATCGGTTGGGGTTCTTGGGGCAGTGGGCCTTTATATGTCCCAGTTCATTACATTTTAAACAGCGCCCTGCTAAGGTATCACCGGGGCGATGCTGGTTGGTGGAGACTGGTGTGCTGGGGTGAGAAGGCGTCTGGGGTTTCCCTTGGAATGTGGGTGGGGCCTCGGGTTGTCCCCGGTGGTAAGGTTTGGTTTCGGGTTGCCCCTTCTGATATTCGCTCCAACTGCTACTAGTTTTTTTCTTTTCTGCCACCTCCACCCATTTGGCTCCAATCTCCCCCGCCTCGGTTACAGTTTTGGGCTTCCCATCTAGGATGTACCTTTCTATTTCCTCAGGAACACCCTCTAAAAACGGCTCCATTTTAACTAGGAAAACCAGATCGTCCAGCGATTTAACATTTGCTCCTGATACCCAGGCATCACAATTTTTGTCAATGTGGTAGGCATGGCGGGTAAATGACATGTCTGTGCTCCACCTTAGGGCTCTGAACCGCCGACGGGCATGCTCGGGTGTTAGCCCCATTCTGATTCTGGCCTTGTTTATAAAAAGTTCATAACTCTTCATGTGTTCCTTAGGCATTTCAGCCGCCAACTCTGCTAAGGGTCCACTGAGCTGCGTCCTCAGCTCTACCATGTACTGGTCTGTAGTGATGCTGTACCCAAGGCAGGGCCTTTCAACATTTTCTAAGAAGGCCTCAGTATCATCGCCTGCCTTGTAGGTGGGGAATGTTCTGGGATGGGAAGTGGTACCTGGAGAGGGGTTGCTAAGATTGGCTGGTATATCCGGCCTAATTCCAGTTCATGATTCCTCTCTTTTCCCCCTCTCCTCCATCTCTTTTTCTTTCAGCTCATTGGAACTTTCACCATCGTGAAGAATTTCCAGAGGTAAAAGGGAACAAAAAGGATTATTAAGAAATATAAATGAGTGATGATAATTTAAACTACTCTAACATTTCGTACCTGAGAATCTCAGTGAATTTACAAACCACAATGAATCCAACAGTGAAGGTCTAGGCCAAATCTGAGATTTGTTCAGAAAGATTTGGAGAACCTGGATTGATGTCTGGTCCCTCTTAGTCCCAAGAGCGTGCAACCCCCCCAAACAAAGAGCACAAACAAAAGCCTTCCCCCCACCAAGATTTGAAAGTATTTTGTCCCCTAATTGGTCCTTTGGGTCAGATGTCAGCCAGGCTACCTGAGTTTCTGAACCCTTTACAGGGAAAAGGATTTGGGAGTCTCTGGCCAGGAGGGATTTTATAGTATTGTACACAGGAGGGCTGTTACCCTTCTCTTTATAGTTATGACATGTCCCCCCCCCACCCCCCCCCCCAAAAAAATCACAGATAGTGTTGGACAGCCGGTTTCACACTGGCTGTAATTTTTTCCTGGAGCTCTAGGAGAAAACAGAGTTAATAAGACACATGCACCTTTAGACATACTACTGATTATATAAAAACTAACAATATGTTTCACTTTCCAAGAACAATGTTTAACCAGTTGATTCTGGGAAACTTTCCCGGGAAAGTGCATCAGCCACTTTGTTAGATGCTCCTGAAATGTGTTGTATTTCAAAATCGAAATCTTGGCGAGCTAAACTCCACCGAAGAAGTTTTTTGTTACTCCCCTTGGCGGTATGAAGCCACGGTAGCGCAACATGGTCTGTTTGTCGTTGGAAACGCCGTCCCCAAACTTATGAGCGTAGCTTTTCCAGCGCGCACACAATGGCGTAGCATTCCTTTTCGCTGATTAACCAGTGGCTTTCCTCTCAGACTGTTTCTTGCTGAGAAACACGACAGGAAAGAATTCTTGATCCGGTCCTTCCTGCATTAAAACTGCTCCCACGCCCCGCTCGGACGCATCTGTGGTTACTAGGAACGGTTTGTCAAAGTCTGGGGCTCTTAGAACAAGGTCAGACATGAGTGTCGCCTTAAGCTGGTTAAAAGGCCTTTTGACACTCATCAGTCCACTGAACTGCATTTGGCGGTTTCTTTCTGGTTAGGTCTGTCAGCGGGGCGGCGATTCGGCTGTAGTGTGGTACAAATCGCCTATAATATCCGGCCAAGCCTAGGAAGGATTGGACCTGTTTCTTTGACTTTGGAACCGGCCACTTTTGGATCGTATCCACTTTGGCCTGTAGGGGATTTACAGTTCCTTCACCCACCTGGTGCCCCAGGTAAGTCACTCTGTTTTGGCCTAGTTGACACTTTTTAGCCTTACCAGTTAGTCCTGCCTGCCGGATGCGCTCGAAGACTTTTTCCAGGTGCTCCAGGTGTTCTGTCCATGAATCAGAAAAAATGGCCACATCATCGAGGTAGGCAACTGCAGATTCTCCCAATCCCGCTGGGGAGACCACCTACAAGTCTTTGGAAGGTGGCGGGTGCATTTCGCAACCCGAAAGGGAGTACATTGAATTCATACACTCCTGCCTTGGTGACGAAGGCTGACCTTTCCTTAGCGGGTTCATCTAGTGGTCCTTGCCAGTACCCTTTGCTTAAGTCTAAAGTAGCGATGAATTGGGCATGTCCCAATTTCTCCAATAGCTCATCTGTGCGTGGCATTGGATAGTTGTCAGGACGAGTTAAAGCATTTAGCTTACAGTAGTGCACGCAAAAGCGTATTTCCCCCACCTGGTTTGGGAACTAGAACCACTGGAGAAGCCCATGTACTGTTAGAGGGGCGGATTACACCCATCTCTAGCATATCCTGGATCTCCCTTTGTATAGCAGTTCGGGCATGAAGTGACTCCCGGTAGGGTGGGGTTCTAATTGGGTGTCAATGGAGTGGTATGCCCGTTTGGTCCGTCCTGGGGTGGCTGAGAATATTGGCGCAAAGCTAGTGCACAGCTCCTTGATCTTCTGTCGCTGCAGACGTCCAAGGGTCGCGGAGAGGTTCACCTCTTCCACGCCACCGTCACTTTTTCCTTCGTAGTAGACACCTTCAGGCCACTCCGCGTCATCTGTTTCCTGGGCTGTAAACTGGCAAACGTTTAATTCTCTGGACTAAAAGAGCTTAAGAGACTTAACATGGTATACCTTAGGCTTTATGTTGGAGGTGGGGGAGGCTATGAGATAGAGAACAGCTCCTAGGCGCTCCTGGACCGTGGATGGTCCTTCCCCCGACGCTTCCATTTTATGGGCCTGGAGCGCCTTTAAGACCATGACTTGGTCTCCTACTTTGAAGGAGCGTTCTCTGGAACGTTTATCATACCAGACCTTTTGCTCTTCCTGAGCATCCTTTAGGTTTTCTTTAGCAAGGGCTAAAGAGTGTCGGAGGGTGCTTTGTAGGTTGCTTACAAAGTCTAGCATGTTAGTTCCTGGAGAAGGCATAAACCCCTCCCATTGCTGCTTCACCAACTGTAATGGCCCCTTAACCTCGCGGCCATAGACAAGTTCAAAAGGTGAAAACCCTAAACTGGGATGTGGTGCAGCCCTGTAGGCAAAAAGCAACTGCTGCAATACTAGGTCCCAATCATTGGAGTGTTCATTTACGAATTTACGTATCATGGCCCCCAAAGTTCCAGTAAACCTCTCCACCAGGCTATTGGTTTGATGGTGGTAAGGGGTGGCAAGCAAGTGATTCACCCCATGAGCTTCCCACAGGTTTTCCATGGTCCCTGCCAGGAAATTAGTTCCCGAATCGGTAAGGATGTCAGAGGGCCAACCTACCCTGGCAAAAATGTCAGCTAATGCCTGGCACACACTTTTAGCCCTGGTGTTGTTTAAGGGTATTGCTTCCGGCCATCGGGTAGCAAAATCCATGAAAGTCAGTATGTACTGCTTTCCTCTGGGTGTCTTCTTTGGGAAAGGACCCAGAATATCCACAGCTAGTCGCTGAAATGGGACCTCAATTATGGGGAGTGGCTGGAGAGGGGGCTTTGACCTGGTCTTGGGGCTTTCCCACTCGTTGGCACACCTCACAAGACCGGACATAATTAGCAACGTCCTTGCCCATTCCCACCCAGTGGAAAGACTTCCCCAACCGGTCTTTGGCTCTGTTCACCCGGGAATGGCCACTGGGATGATCATGGGCTAAGCTCAAGAGCTTTACCCGTTACTTAGTGGGAACTACCAACTGTCTTTGAGGATGCCAGTCTTCCTGGTGCCCACCAGAAAGAGTCTCTTTGTATAAAAGTCCTTGTTCTACCACCAACCGGGATCGGTTAGAAGAGCTGAGAGGCGGTGGGGTGCTCCGTGCCGCCGCCCAAGCTTTCTGAAGGCTGTCATCTGCTTCCTGCTCGGCCTGGAACTGTTCCCTTGGCCTGTGGACTTGGTCCCTCTGGAAGCGAATCAGGTGCTGGGGCTGTTTCCGTTGACTGTGAAGCGCTGTCCGCTGGTGCACTATGATGTATTTCAGGCTCTGGCTGAGCCTCTTGGGTAGGGTTATCTGCTCCTTCTGCCAGTTCAGGCTCGCTAGTGCCCTCTGGTGTTGGAGTTGTAGATGGGTTTGCAAGCGCTGGACTCAGTGCTGGCAATGGTTCTGGTGCTGGTTGCGTTGCCAGTTCCGGTTCTGGGACTGGCTTTGGCTGGATCTCTGGGATTGGATCCACTACGGCTGTTGCAGTCCTTGGCAGGGGATCCGGTTCCACCAGCTTTGACTGGGTCTCTGGTAACACAGACGGGGCCCTGGGAGACGGCTCAGGAACAGGGATGGGGATGGAGGCTTGCTTAGCCTGGCTGCGGGTGACTATTCCCACCCTCTTGGCTAATTTCACATGGTTGGCCTAGTCTTCCCCCAGCAGCATGGGGATGGGATAGTTGTCATAGACTGCAAAAGTCCACATTCCTCTCCAGCCCTTGTACTGGACATGCAACTTGGCTGTAGGCAAGGTTACAGACTGACATGAAGGGTTGACTTGTCACTGGAGCTTCCGGGTTGATGAGTTTGGGGTCCGCTAGGGATTGGTGGATACTCGACACTTGTGCCCCAGTGTCCCTCCAAGCGATAACCTTCTCTCTGCCCACTCTCAAGGTTTCCCTTCGCTCCGAGATTATGAGAGAGGCATCTGGGCCTGCGGATCGTTGGTGTGAGTGTGGTGTAATGAATTGTAATCGGTTGGGGTTCTTGGGGCAGTGGGCCTTTATTATGTCCCAGTTCATTACATTTTAAACAGCGCCCTGCTAAGGTATCACCGGGGCGATGCTGGTTGGTGGAGACTGGTGTGCTGGGGTGAGACGGCGTCTGGGGTTTCCCTTGGAATGTGGGTGGGGCCTTGGGTTGTCCCCGGTGGTAAGGTTTGGTTTCGGGTTGCCCCTTCTGATATTCGCTCCAACTGCTACTAGTTTTTTTCTTTTCTGCCACCTCCACCCATTTGGCTCCAATCTCCCCCGCCTCGGTTACAGTTTTGGGCTTCCCATCTAGGATGTACCTTTCTATTTCCTCAGGAACACC
>NW_027054089.1:0-16906 GCF_011386835.1 Chrysemys picta bellii
CTGTTCTAGACTTGATTTTAACAAATAGGGAGGAACTCGTTGAGAATTTGAAAGTAGAAGGCAGCCTGGGTGAAAGTGATCATGAAATCATAGAGTTTGCAATTCTAAGGAAGGGTAGAAGGGAGAACAGCAAAATAGAGACAATGGATTTCAGGAAGGCAGATTTTGGTAAGCTCAGAGAGCTGATAGGTAAGGTCCCATGGGAATCAAGACTGAGGGGAAAAACAACTGAGGAGAGTTGGCAGTTTTTCAAAGGGACACTATTAAGGGCCCAAAAGCAAGCTATTCCGCTGGTTAGGAAAGATAGAAAATGTGGCAAAAGACCACCTTGGCTTAACCATGAGATCTTGCATGATCTAAAAAATAAAAAGGAGTCATATCAAAAATGGAAACTGGGACAGATTACAAAGGATGAATATAGGCAAACAACACAGGAATGCAGGGGCAAGATTAGAAAGGCAAAGGCACAAAATGAGCTCAAACTAGCTACGGGAATAAAGGGAAACAAGAAGACTTTTTATCAATACATTAGAAGCAAGAGGAAGACCAAAGACAGGGTAGGCCCACTGCTTAGTGAAGAGGGAGAAACAGTAACAGGAAACTTGGAAATGGCGGAGATGCTTAATGACTTCTTTGTTTCGGTCTTCACCGAGAAGTCTGAAGGAATGCCTAACATAGTGAATGCTAATGGGAAGGGGGTAGGTTTAGCAGATAAAATAAAAAAAGAACAAGTTAAAAATCACTTAGAAAAGTTAGATGCCTGCAAGTCACCCGGGCCTGATGAAATGCATCCTAGAATACTCAAGGAGCTAATAGAGGAGGTATCTGAGCCTCTAGCTATTATCTTTGGAAAATCATGGGAGACGGGAGAGATTCCAGAAGACTGGAAAAGGGCAAATATAGTGCCCATCTATAAAAAGGGAAATAAAAACAACCCAGGAAACTACAGACCCCAGTGAGTTTAACTTCTGTGCCAGGGAAGATAATGGAGCAAGTAATTAAGGAAATCATCTGCAAACACTTGGAAGGTGGTAAGGTGATAGGGAACAGCCGGCATGGATTTGTGAAGAACAAATCATGTCAAACCAATCTGATAGCTTTCTTTGATAGGATAACGAGCCTTGTGGATAAGGGTGAGGCTGTGGATGTGGTATACCTAGACTTTAGTAAGGCTTTTGATACGGTCTCGCATGATATTCTTATTGATAAACTAGGCAAATACAATTTAGATGGGGCTACTATAAGGTGGGTGCATAACTGGCTGGATAACCGTACTCAGAGAGTTGTTATTAATAGTTCCCAATCCTGCTGGAAAGCCATAACGAGTGGGGTATCGCAGGGGTCTGTTTTGGGACCGGCGCTGTTCAATATCTTCATCAACGACTTAGATATTGGCATAGAAAGTACGCTTATTAAGTTTGCGGATGATACCAAACTGGGAGGGATTGCAACTGCTTTGGAGGACAGGGTCATAATTCAAAATGATCTGGACAAATTGGAGAAATGGTCTGAGTTAAACAGGATGAAGTTTAACAAAGACAAATGCAAAGTGCTCCACTTAGGAAGGAACAATCAGTTTCACACATACAGAATGGGAAGAGACTGTCTAGGAAGGAGTACGGCAGAAAGGGATCTAGGGGTTATAGTGGACCACAAGCTAAATATGAGTCAACAGTGTGATGCTCTTGCAAAAAAAGCAAACCTGATTCTGGGATGTATTAACAGGTGTGTTGTGAGCAAGACACGAGAAGTCATTCTTCCGCTCTACTCTGCTCTGGTTAGGCCTCAGCTGGAGTATTGTGTCCAGTTCTGGGCACCGCATTTTAAAAAAGATGTGGAGAAATTGGAAAGGGTCCAGAGAAGAGCAACAAGAATGATTAAAGGTCTTGAGAACATGACCTATGAAGGAAGGCTGAAAGAATTGGCTTTGTTTAGTTTGGAAAAGAGAAGACTGAGAGGAGACATGATAGCAGTTTTCAGGTATTTAAAAGGGTGTCATAAGGAGGAGGGAGAAAACTTGTTCACCTTAGCCTCTAAGGATAGAACCAGAAGCAATGGGTTTAAAGTGCAGCAAGGGAGGTCTAGGTTGGACATTAGGAAAAAGTTCCTAACTGTCAGGGTGGTTAAACACTGGAATAAATTGCCGAGGGAGGTTGTGGAATCTCCATCTCTTGAGATATTTAAGAGTAGGTTAGATAAATGTCTATCAGGGATGGTCTAGATGGTATTTGGTCCTGCCATGCGGGCAGGGGACTGGACTCGATGACCTCTCGAGGTCCCTTCCAGTCCGATAATCTATGAATGTATGAAAAAAACACTGTTCTCCACCCCCACCCAGGTTGGCCAGGGAGGCGGCTCTAGCAGGGGGGGCAGGAGGGATTCTGGCAGCAGTGAAGTGGGTTGCGGGGAAGTTGAGATCTTGACCCAAGTCATCCCAGACACTAATGCTAAGCCACAGGATGGCAGCATCTAGTGTTAGTGGAGTCCAAACACTATTTCAACCCCACAGTTTTCGAGGAACAGGAGAAAGGACAAAAGAAGTAAGAGATGAAGAGAAAGGAAGGAGGGATGGAGGAAAAGGTAAAACAAAAAGGACAAACCCTAATGTCCCCAGTGATTCTACGGCACAAAATCCAAGGGATGGAATAAAATTCTGCCATCTTAAACTACTGTTTTCCATGCCTAGAATTCAGCTGGCACCACGTGGATCAGACTGAGCAGCTGCCAAAACCTCTTGGAGGCTCTTACCTTCTAAACAGGGACGTCTGTTTTCTAGTAAAATCAGTAAAAGGAAAGGAGAAAACTCGAAAGAGGCTCCTGCACGCACTCACGTACATGAACCCTAATACTCTCTCAGTCCTCAAAGAAAGACCCCGAGAAGGAGACTTGCTGAAGCAAAGCCACAGGGTCTCTGAGGTTTCCCTGGCCCTGTGCTCCTGTCCTGCCAGGCTGATGTCAGCATCTCTCTCGGAGGTCACCACCTCCCTAACACATTTGACCAATAAGCTGACATCCTGCAAAAGGCCTTTGTGATGTCACTGCCACACCCAACCAAACCCTGAAGTGCTAATGTCCTGCTGCTGGCCTGACACTTTGAAGCTTTGAGGTTGTCATAACTATAAAGGGAAGGGTAACAGCTGTCCTGTGTACAGTACTATAAAATCCTCCTGGCCAGAGACTCCAAAATCCTTTTCCCTCTAAAGGGTTAAGAAGCTCAGGTAACCTGGCTGGCATCTGACCTAAAGGACCAATAAGGGGACAAGATACTTTCAAATCTTGGGGAGGGGAAGGCTTTTGTTTGTGTTCTTTGTTTGTGTGGGTGTTCGCCCTCGGGACTGAGAGGGACCAGACATCAATCCAGGTTCTCCACATCTTTCTAAACAAGTCTCTCCTATTTCAAACAAGGCGTGTTAGTTTTCCTTTGTTTTCTCAACTTGTAAATGTACCTTTTACTAGAGTGTTTATCTTTGTTTGCTGTACTTTGAACCTAAGACTAGAGGGGAGTCCTCTGAGCTCTTTAAGTTTGATTACCCTGTAAGGTTAATTTCCATACTGATTTTACAGAGATGATTTTTACCTTTTTCTTTAATTAAAAGCCTTATTTATAAGAACCTGATTGATTTTTCCTTGTTTTAAGATCCAAGGAGTTTGGATCTTGATTCACCAGAAGTTGGTGGGAGGAAGGAGGGGGGATGGTTAATTTCTCCTTGTTTTAAGATCCAAGGGGGTTGGATCTGTATTCACCAGGGAATTGGTGAAAGGTTTCTCAAGGCTACCCAGGGGAGGAAATTAGCCTTGGGATGGTGGTTAAGCTTAGAAGTTTTCATGCAGGCCCCTACATTTGTACCCTAAACTTCAAAGTGGGGATACAGCCTTGACACAGGTACTCTCTGTGGATCACCCCACTCAATGCGTCTTCATTCTAGGAAGCAAGCCAGCTAGACAGTAAAACATCAGACGCTGCTCCCAATACTACACTCAGTGTTTCCAAAATTAGTAGACTTTATGGCCACAAGAGACCTTTACAGCATCTCATCTAAGCCCCTGCATATCATAGGCCTCCTGTATAGTACAATAGTTACTCTTTGGGCACACACATTCCAGAAAGGCATCTAGTCTTCATTCAATGACATCAAGAGATGGAGAATCCACCACTTTCCCTTTTAGTGAGTGCCAGGGGGCTCCATTTCCCCTTCCACTAGCTCGCCATTTACAGGGAGACAGAGCAGTACCTGCAGCAGGGAGCGGGAGTTGCTGAAGGCCTCAGAGGCGCAGCCCCTGCAGTGTCTCAGGCACCTGGCGCAAGTGGCGGATGATGCGGGTGCATCACTTTGGCCGTGACGTCCTCCTCCTGCAAAGGAACGAAAACCTGTCAGAGACTGAAACGCCCCGAGGAATCAGGGGGAATTAAGGGCACCTGGAACCAGCAGTATTTAAACTGACTACCTGCCCACCACTGAGGGATGAATTCACCTCCTGAACCCCAGAATGGAGTCTTCTTGTCCTTTCTAGTAACCTCCAGTGCCAACCCACCACCTTGTAGGGTGAGCTCCTGCTACCTCCCTCTCAGTGCCCTTGACAGCTGTTCTACCTCCAAACCACAGCTCAACTTATCAGAACCCTCTTCTCCACCCCAACCCAGGTTGCGCAGGGAGGCGGCCCTAGCAGGGGGGGCAGGAGGGATTCTGCCAGCAGTGAAGTGGGTTGCGGGGAAGTTGAGATCTTGCCCCAAGTTATCCCAGACACTAATGCCAAGCTACAGGATGGCAGCATCTAGTGTCAGTGGAGTCCAAGCACTATTTGAACCCGACAGTTTTGGATCAATTTCACACAAGGGGAGGTGAAGAGCACCCCCAGCAACACACACACCACTCCTGTAGGTGGGAGGGGAACAAGAGAAAGGACAAAAGAAGTAAGAGATGAAGAGAAAGGAAGGAGGGATGGAGGAAAAGGTAAAATGAAAAGGACAAACCCTAGTGTCCCCATGTCGGACATCAGGAATGGTAACATACATAAGCCAGTATGTGAACACTTCAATCTCCCTGGTCATTCTATTACAGATTTAAAAGTCACTATCATTGAACAAAAAAACTTCAGAAACAGACTTCAAAGAGAAACAGCAGAACTAAAATTCATTTGCAAATTCAACACCATTAATCTGGGTTTGAATAGGGACTGGGAGTGGCTGGCTCACTACAGAAACAGCTTTTCCTCTCCTGGAATTGACACCTCCTCATCTATTATTTGGAGTGGACTACATCCACCCTGATTTTTGAATTGGCCCTGTCAACAGTGGTTCTCCACTTGTGAAGTAACTCCCTGCTCTCCATGTGTCAGTATATAATGCCTGCATCTGTAACTTTCACTCTATGCATCCGAAGAAGTGAGGTTTTTACTCACGAAAGCTTATGCCCAAATAAATCTGTTAGTCTTTAAGGTGCCACCAGACTCCTTGTTGTTTTCCTAATATCCCCAGTGATTCTACGGGACAAAATCCCAGGGAGGGAATAAAATTCTGCCACCTTAAACTAGTGTTTTCCATGCCTAGAATTCAGATGGCACCAGGTGGATCAGACTGAACAGGTTACAAACCTCTCCGAGGCACTTACTTTCTCAACAGGGACTTCTGTTTTCTAGTAAAATGGGTAAAAGGAAAGGAGAAAACTCGAAAGAGGCTCCTGCTCACACTCACATATGTGAACCCTAATACTCTCTCAGTCCTCAAAGAGAGCTCGAGAAGGAGACTTGCTGAAGCAAAGCCACAGGGGTCTCTGAGGTTTCCCTGGCCCTGCGCCCCTGTTTTGCCTGGCTGATGTGAGCATCTCTCTCTGAGGTCACCACCTCCCTAACACCTTTGACCAATAGGCTGAGGTCCTGAAAAGGCCTTTGTGATGTCACTGCCACACCCACCCATCCCCGGAAGTGCTAATGTCCTGCTGCTGGCCTGACACTTTGAAGGTTTGAGCTACTCTGTGTGGATCACCCCACTCAATGCGTCTTCATTCTAGGAAGCAAGCCGGCTAGACAGTAAAACATCAGAGGCTGCTCCCAATACTACACTCAGTGTTTCCAAAAGTAGGAGACTTTCTGGCCAGAAGAGACCTTTACAGCATCTCATCTAACCCCCTCCATATCTTAGGCTTCCAGTATAGTACAATAGTTACTTTTTGGGCACACACGTTCCAGAAAGGCATCTAGTCTTCAATCAATGACATCAAGAGTTGGAGAATCCACCACTTTCCCTTTTAGTGAGTGCCAGGGGGCTCCATTTCCCCTTCCACTACCTCCCCATTTACAGTGAGCCAGAGCAGTACCTGCAGCAGGGAGCGGGAGTTGCTGATGGCCTCAGAGGCACAGCCCCTGCAGTGTCTCAGGAATCTGGCGCAAGTGCCGGATGATGCGGAGCTGGTGCATCACTTTTGGCCGTGACGTCCTCCTGCTGCAAGGGAACGAGAACCTGTCAGAGACTCAAACGCCCCGAGGAATCTGGAGGAATTAAGGGCACCTGGAACCAGCAGTATTTCCACCCAGCACCTGCCGACCACTGAGGGATAAATTCACCTCCTGAACCCCAGAATGGAGTCTTCTTCTCCTTTCTAGTAACCTCCAGTGCCAACCCCCCTCCTTGTAGGGTGAGCTCCTGCTATCTCCCCCTCAGTGCCCTTGACAGCTGTTCCACCTCCAAACCACAGCTCAAGTTATTAGTACCTTTGGACACAGACTGGCTAACCTAGTGAGGAGGGCTTTAAACTAGGTTCGACGGGGACAGGTGAGCAAAGCCCACAGGTAAGTGGGGAACATGGAGACCGGGGAGATGGGTCAAAAACGAGAGGGAGTGTGGGCTATATTGTCAGAGAGAAAGGAGGGTCAGGACAAAACTGGGAGGAAAGATCAAACCAGGGTCTTAGATGCCTATATACAAATGCGAGAAGTATGGGGAATAAGCAGGAAGAACTGGAAGTGCTAATAAATAAATACAACTATGACATTGTTGGCATCACTGAAACTTGGTGGGATAATACACATGATTGGAATGTTGGTGTGGATGGGTACAGCTTGCTCAGGAAGGATAGACAGGGGGAAAAGGGAGGAGGTGTTGCCTTGTATATTAAAAATGTACACACTTGGACTGAGGTAGAGATGGACATAGGAGACGGAAGTGTTGAGAGTCTCTGGGTTAGGCTAAAAGGGGTAAAAAACAAGGGAGATGTCATGCTAGGAGTCTACTACAGGCCACCTAATCAGGTGGAAGAGGTGGATGAGGCTTTTTTTATATTCTTATTGATAAACTAGGCAAATACAATTTAGATGGGGCTACTATAAGGTGGGTGCATAACTGGCTGGATAACCGTACTCAGAGAGTTGTTATTAATAGTTCCCAATCCTGCTGGAAAGCCATAACGAGTGGGGTATCGCAGGGGTCTGTTTTGGGACCGGCGCTGTTCAATATCTTCATCAACGACTTAGATATTGGCATAGAAAGTACGCTTATTAAGTTTGCGGATGATACCAAACTGGGAGGGATTGCAACTGCTTTGGAGGACAGGGTCATAATTCAAAATGATCTGGACAAATTGGAGAAATGGTCTGAGTTAAACAGGATGAAGTTTAACAAAGACAAATGCAAAGTGCTCCACTTAGGAAGGAACAATCAGTTTCACACATACAGAATGGGAAGAGACTGTCTAGGAAGGAGTACGGCAGAAAGGGATCTAGGGGTTATAGTGGACCACAAGCTAAATATGAGTCAACAGTGTGATGCTGTTGCAAAAAAAGCAAACCTGATTCTGGGATGTATTAACAGGTCTGTTGTGAGCAAGACACGAGAAGTCATTCTTCCGCTCTACTCTGCTCTGGTTAGGCCTCAGCTGGAGTATTGTGTCCAGTTCTGGGCACCGCATTTTAAAAAAGATGTGGAGAAATTGGAAAGGGTCCAGAGAAGAGCAACAAGAATGATTAAAGGTCTTGAGAACATGACCTATGAAGGAAGGCTGAAAGAATTGGCTTTGTTTAGTTTGGAAAAGAGAAGACTGAGAGGAGACATGATAGCAGTTTTCAGGTATTTAAAAGGGTGTCATAAGGAGGAGGGAGAAAACTTGTTCACCTTAGCCTCTAAGGATAGAACCAGAAGCAATGGGTTTAAAGTGCAGCAAGGGAGGTCTAGGTTGGACATTAGGAAAAAGTTCCTAACTGTCAGGGTGGTTAAACACTGGAATAAATTGCCGAGGGAGGTTGTGGAATCTCCATCTCTTGAGATATTTAAGAGTAGGTTAGATAAATGTCTATCAGGGATGGTATTTGGTCTTATAGACTCATAGACTTTAAGGTCAGAAGGGACCATTATGATCATCTGGTCTGACCCCCTGCATGCTGCAGGCCACAAGACCCTTCCCTGGACTGTGCCGTTGAAGTCCCCAATCCTGTGTTTTAGTGACTTCAATCGGCAGGGACCCTCCTGCTAGTGATCCCTGCCCCATGCTGCGGAGGAAGGCGAAAAACCTCCAGAGGCTCAGCCAATCTACCCTGGAGGAAAATTCCTTCCCGACCCCAAATATGGCGATCAGTAATACCCCGAGCATGTAGGCAAGAGTCTCTAGCCTGACCCTTGTTTGCCATTATGCTATTTACGTACCATTGCTTGGTTTTCCTCGGCTACTATGTTTTACCATTAAACCATTCCCTCCATAAACTTATCCAACTTAATCTTAAAACCAGACAGGTCCGTTGCCCCCACCGTTTCCCTCGGAAGGCCGTTCCAATATTTCACCCCTCTGACGGTCAGAAACCTTCGTCTGATTTCAAGCCTGAACTTCCCCACGGCCAGTTTATATCCATTGGTTCTCGTGTCCACATTAGTACTCAGCTGAAATAATTCCTCTCCCTCCCTTGTATTTATCCCTCTGATATATTTAAAGATAGCAATCATATCCCCCCTCAGCCTTCGTTTTGTCAGACTAAACAACCCGAGCTCCTCTAATCTCTTTTCATACGACAGGTTTTCCATTCCTCTGATCATCCTAGTCGCCCTTCTCTGCACCCGTTCCAATTTGAGTTCATCTTTTTTAAACATGGGAGACCAGAACTACACACAGTACTCCAAATGAGGTCTCACCAGTGCCGTATACAACGGAAGCAGGACCTCCTTATCCCTACTAGATATACCTCGCCTAATACATCCCAAGACCGCATTGGCTTTTTTCACAGCCACGTCACATTGTCGACTCATAGTCATCCTGCGGTCTACAAGGACCCCTAGGTCCTTCTCCTCTTCCGTTACTTCTAACCAATGCGTCCCCATCTTGTAACTAAAATTGTTATTAGTCATCCCCAAGTGCATCACCTTACACTTTTCACTATTAAATTTCATCTTATTTCTGACACTCCAATTCACAAGCTCATTCAAGTCTCCCTGCAGAATATCCCTATCCTCCTCCGAATTTGCAACTCCTCCCACCTTCGTATCATCCGCAAACTTTATCAGCCCACTCTTGCAATCGGTTCCGAGGTCAGTTATAAATAGATTAAATAAAATGGGTCCCAAAACCAAACCTTGAGGCACTCCACTAGTAACCTCCCTCCAACCCGACAGTTCACCCTTTAATACGACCCGCTGCATTCTCCCCATTAACCAATTCTTTATCCACCTCTGGATTTTCATATCGATCCCCATGTTTTCCAGTTTAACCAATAATTCCTCATGTGGTACAGTATCAAACGCTTTACTGAAATCCAGGTATATTAGGTCCACCGCATTTCCCTTATCTAATAAGTCCGTTACATGGTCCTGCCATGCGGGCAGGGGACTGGACTCGATGACCTCTCGAGGTCCCTTCCAGTCCTAGAATCTATGAACGTATGAAAAAAACACTGTTCTCCACCCCCACCCAGGTTGGCCAGGGAGGCGGCTCTAGCAGGGGGGGGAGGAGGGATTCTGGCAGCAGTGAAGTGGGTTGCGGGGAAGTTGAGATCTTGACCCAAGTCATCCCAGACACTAATGCTAAGCCACAGGATGGCAGCATCTAGTGTCAGTGGAGTCCAAACACTATTTCAACCCCACAGTTTTCGATGAACTTCCCACAAGGAGAGGTGATGAGCACCCCCAGCAACACACACACACAGACACACACACCACTCCTGGTGGTGGGAGGGGAACAGGAGAAAGGACAAAAGAAGTAAGAGATGAAGAGAAAGGAAGGAGGGATGGAGGAAAAGGTAAAACAAAAAGGACAAACCCTAATGTCCCCAGTGATTCTACGGCACAAAATCCAAGGGATGGAATAAAATTCTGCCATCTTAAACTACTGTTTTCCATGCCTAGAATTCAGCTGGCACCACGTGGATCAGACTGAGCAGCTGCCAAAACCTCTTGGAGGCTCTTACCTTCTAAACAGGGACGTCTGTTTTCTAGTAAAATCAGTAAAAGGAAAGGAGACAACTCGAAAGAGGCTCCTGCATGCACTCACGTACGTGAACCCTAACACTCTCTCAGTCCTCAAAGAAAGACCCCGAGAAGGAGACTTGCTGAAGCAAAGCCACAGGGTCTCTGAGGTTTCCCTGGCCCTGTGCTCCTGTCCTGCCAGGCTGATGTCAGCATCTCTCTCTGAGGTCACCACCTCTCTAACACATTTGACCAATAAGCTGACATCCTGCAAAAGGCCTTTGTGATGTCACTGCCACACCCAACCAAACCCTGAAGTGCTAATGTCCTGCTGCTGGCCTGACACTTTGAAGGTTTGAGGTTGTCATAACTATAAAGGGAAGGGTAACAGCTGTCCTGTGTACAGTACTATAAAATCCTCCTGGCCAGAGACTCCAAAATCCTTTTCCCTCTAAAGGGTTAAGAAGCTCAGGTAACCTGGCTGGCATCTGACCTAAAGGACCAATAAGGGGACAAGATACTTTCAAATCTTGGGGAGGGGAAGGCTTTTGTTTGTGTTCTTTGTTTGTGTGGGTGTTCGCCCTCGGGACTGAGAGGGACCAGACATCAATCCAGGTTCTCCACATCTTTCTAAACAAGTCTCTCCTATTTCAAACAAGGCGTGTTAGTTTTCCTTTGTTTTCTCAACTTGTAAATGTACCTTTTACTAGAGTGTTTATCTTTGTTTGCTGTACTTTGAACCTAAGACTAGAGGGGAGTCCTCTGAGCTCTTTAAGTTTGATTACCCTGTAAGGTTAATTTCCATACTGATTTTACAGAGATGATTTTTACCTTTTTCTTTAATTAAAAGCCTTATTTTTAAGAACCTGATTGATTTTTCCTTGTTTTAAGATCCAAGGAGTTTGGATCTTGATTCACCAGGAGTTGGTGGGAGGAAGGAGGGGAATGGTTAATTTCTCCTTCTTTTAGATCCAAGGGGGTTGGATCTGTATTCACCAGGGAATTGGTGAAAGGTTTCTCAAGGCTACCCAGGGGAGGAAATTAGCCTTGGGATGGTGGTTAAGCTTAGAAGTTTTCATGCAGGCCCCTACATTTGTACCCTAAACTTCAAAGTGGGGATACAGCCTTGACACAGGTACTCTCTGTGGATCACCCCACTCAATGCGTCTTCATTCTAGGAAGCAAGCCGGCTAGACAGTAAAACATCACAGGCTGCTCCCAATACTACACTCAGTGTTTCCAAAATTTGTAGACTTTATGGCCACAAGAGACCTTTAGAGCATCTCATCTAAGCACCTGCATATCATAGGCCTCCTGTATAGTACAATAGTTACTTTTTGGGCACACACATTCCAGAAAGGCATCTAGTCTTCATTCAATGACATCAAGAGATGGAGAATCCACCACTTTCCCTTTTAGTGAGTGCCAGGGGGCTCCATTTCCCCTTCCACTAGCGCCCCATTTACAGTGAGACAGAGCAGTACCTGCAGCAGGGAGCGGGAGTTGCTGAAGGCCTCAGAGGCGCAGCCCCTGCAGTGTCTCAGGCACCTGGCGCAAGTGGCGGATGATGCGGGTGCATCACTTTGGCCGTGACGTCCTCCTCCTGCAAGGGAACGAGAACCTGTCAGAGACTCAAACGCCCCGAGGAATCAGGGGGAATTAAGGGCACCTGGAACCAGCAGTATTTAAACTGACTACCTGCCCACCACTGAGGGATGAATTCACCTCCTGAACCCCAGAATGGAGTCTTCTTGTCCTTTCTAGTAACCTCCAGTGCCAACCCACCACCTTGTAGGGTGAGCTCCTGCTACCTCCCCCTCAGTACCCTTGACAGCTGTTCTACCTCCAAACCACAGCTCAAGTTATCAGAACCCTCTTCTCCACCCCAACCCAGGTTGCGCAGGGAGGCGGCCCTAGCAGGGGGGGCAGGAGGGATTCTGCCAGCAGTGAAGTGGGTTGCGGGGAAGTTGAGATCTTGCCCCAAGTTGTCCCAGACACTAATGCTAAGCCACAGGATGGCAGCATCTAGTGTCAGTGGAGTCCAAGCACTATTTGAACCCGACAGTTTTGGATCAACTTCCCACAAGGGGAGGTGAAGAGCACCCCCAGCAACACACACACCACTCCTGGAGGTGGGAGGGGAACAAGAGAAAGGACAAAAGAAGTAAGAGATGAAGAGAAAGGAAGGAGGGATGGAGGAAAAGGTAAAACGAAAAGGACAAACCCTAGTGTCCCCAGTGATTCCATGGGACAAAATTCCAGGGAGGGAATAAAATTCTGCCACCTTAAACTACTGTTTTCCATGCCGAGAATTCAGCTGGCACCAGATGGATCAGACTGAGCAGGTTCCAAAACCTCTTGGAGGCTCTGTGGAAGCAGAGAAAAGAACTGACAGAAGGGAACTGCAATGCATGATGGTTGTTAGCAAGAGTCAGGCTTCGTTAGCAAGAGACAGTCTTTGTTAGCAAGAGTCAAGCTAGCTGTGACCCTGATAACCCTGATAACGCGAGATTTGTAGAAGCGAGGATTGTGTGAGGATTGTGTGAGACGGGTGAGAAAGAGCTGTGTAAGAAGTCATTGTGACCTCAGTATAGATAAGGTGTAGAAGACCTTGTGTAGATAAGGTATAGAAACTAATTGTATGTAGGCAAGAGTCAAAACAAGTAAGGAAATGAGATATCAAGATGGCCTATGTATAAACAAAATGCAGCTGTCCCTCATTATTTCTGTAATGAAAGGTATAAATGCTTGCTGTAATTAGTTACCAGGGAGAGACCTGCTTTGCTCTCTCCCTCTGCACATGTGAGAGTTAATAAAGCATCTGACTTGCTGTACCTAAAACAAAATAGTGAGAACTCAGTTTTTCTCCGACAATTTGGGGGCTCGTCCGGGATGGCAACGCCCACTGAGGCAACGGCAGCTGCTACGGATCGTTCCCCTTCGAACCCCATGGCGCCACAATAGAGGTAAGAGACCTTTTGAAATCTCTATTGGGGTGTCGGAGGAGGACTGTCCGTGGGGCCGTCTGCCCCTGTTGGGCTCACGCCATCCGAACTTATTGACTGTGCAGCAAGGTCAGATGCTGAGCGGCGTAATAGGGGAATTGTTTGCCGCCCCCTGTAAGCATATGCTAGGTGCATAGGGTTTGCACCTGTATTGAGGAGTTGTTACTGCCTCAAGAGGGGTTTTTACCGCCTCAAGTGATGCATCGAGGTACTTGGGAATAGTACCTGGAGGTACTCAGGAGTAGTACCTGGTATAAGGCCTTGGTATGTTGGTGTGTGTAGTCTGTGTGTGTGTGTGTGTGTGTGTGTACACAGTGTGAATTGAGTGTTACCGGAAGACGCCCAGAGTACTCTGCGAAGTCTTTTGGCTCGTGACCAGAACTACTCTAACGCAAGCCCGGTAACTAGAGGATCTTTTAGGAGATCCGACCCATGTAGGTTGACTCGGCCTGGCATCGTCCGGCGAGGAGGCTACCTGGGTCTAGGAGTGTGTGCACCCATCTTCCCTCCCCTTTTCCTCTCCGTGTGAGCCACAGACAGTCTGACCATCTCACTGGATGCAACAGAGTAAGCGGCGCTTTCTCTCTGAGATTAGCCGACACTCTTTGCTGAAGGGAGGTGTAGGGGGTCATGGCTATCCTCGTTAGTCACTCCTGTGTGAATACCCTGTAGGGAGAATCCTTAGTTTATGAGCCGCTAGCGCGGACAGGGCATCCTTCCCCTTTGAGTGTGTGATTGGAAAATGGGTGGGGGACAGTCTAAGTCTTCCCTCTCACCCCCTAAGGGTACCCCAGCTTATTTCATGTACGTACATTATGGCCCGAAAACCTGCAGGTATTTAAATAGTTGGAATCTTTACACGCGTGCTAATCCATCTAAACAATGTCCACTAGAAGGTACCTTTGATTTAGACAAACTTAAATACCTTAAAGAAACTCTGGCTTCACCAAAAGCCTCTGATACACAGTGGGAGCAATTTGTCTGTTGGTGGGAGGAAGCAACAAAGAGACTCCACGAGTCTCGAGTGCGGAGTCTAAAGGACTCCCAGGAAAAGTTAAAAGCCCAAGTACAACATTTACAGCTTAAATGCAAGGCATCCAGCTGTTTACCCCCTAGAGCGATTCCTTCTGCTCCTGTGTATCCTAATCCCGTTCAAGCAATTCCTTCTGCTCCCCTTTATCCCCAATTAGTTAGATCTGACAGTGAGGAGGAAACTGCTGAGGATATTTTAGATTTCTTCAGTAACATTCAGCAGCAGCAGCAGCCTGAGCTGCCTCCTCCCCCTGCACAGCCTGGGTCTGCTAACGAATCTCACCCGGCAGTGCCAGTTTCACCACCGCATGTATCAGCTGCACACATTGTTCTCTCTTCCCCTGGGAGAGAAGCCTCCTCTTCACCACAAAGAGGTGATTCTGAGCCTCCCAGTAACTCCCCTGATTCTAATCCCTCTGAGGAAAGTACCCGTTATCTTACTAGAAGTGTGGCACATGCACTCCAGGTTCCTTTAAGAGGCCTGGAACTATTTCTCAAATGCGTACTTTTCTTGGCATGACTGGGTACTGTAGACAATGGATTTTAGGCTATGCAACAATGATTAAACCCTTACAGGATCTGACTAAGTCAGGTACCCCTGAGCCTCTTCCTTGGTCTCCAGAGGCTGAACAAGCTTTTGTTGCTATCAAGCAAAGTCTGTCCAGTGCACCAGCCCTGGGACTTCCTGATTATGCTAAACCATTCACTCTTTTCTGTCATGAGCGTAATGGGTTTGCTTTGGCTGTATTAACGCAAAAGCACGGAGACAAACACCGTCCCATTGCTTATTACAGTACTGCCCTAGACGCTGTGGCAGCTGGATTTCCCCCTTGCCTGCGTGCTGTAGCTGCAGCAGCTCTTGCTGTTCAGGTATCTGAATCTATTGTCTTAGGATCTCCTTTGATTGTTGCTGTCCCTCATGCTGTGGCTGCTCTCTTGTTAAAATCTAAGACACAGCATCTATCCACGTCTCGTCTTACAAAATATGAGCTTGTCTTGTTGTCTTCATCTCATATCACTTTGGCTCGTTGCCCTGTTCTAAATCCTGCCTCCTTGTTGCCTGGGCCCGAAGACGGAGACCCACATGACTGTGTGTCTGTGACATCGGTTCTCTCTCGTCCAAGAGATGATTTACTAGATGTGCCTTTGCAAAATCCTGATCTTATTTACTTTGTAGATGGTTCGTGCTTGCGAGATTCTAAGGGCAAATTGGTTGCTGGTTATGCTGTGTGCTCTGCACATGCTGTTATTGAAAGTGCTTTCCTTCCTTCTGTGTTTTCTGCTCAAGTGGCCGAACTTGCGGCTTTAACTCGAGCCTGCATTCTAGCACAGGATCAAGCAGTCACAATCTATACAGACTCTCGTTATGCTTTTGGAGTGGTACATGATTATGGGTTGCTCTGGAAGTATAGAGGTTTTCTTACATCCACTGGTTCTCCTATTAAGAACAGTCTGTATGTCTCTGCTCTTTTAGATGCTCTTTTATTGCCCAAAGCTATAGCTGTCGTGAAATGTACAGCTCACCAGACCCCTCATGATGAAGTTACCCGTGGAAATGCTTTGGCAGACTCTGCAGCCAAAGCCGCGGCCCTTTCTGCACCTCAGGCTGAATATACTTGTGCTTTGATTGAGCAGCCTCCACTAGCCTCCCTTGAGGATCTGGCCAAGATCCAGGAAGCTGCACCGGCAGCTGAGAAACGTTTTTGGAGTGCTAATGGCTGTATTCTACACCCTGATCATCTTTGGCGTGCCCCAGCTGGTCGCCTGGTTGCACTGAAGATGCTAATGCCCTATCTTGCTCGTGTATACCACAGAATGGCTCACGTGAGCAAAGGGGGGATGGTTGCTGCAGTTAACCGAGATTGGTGTGCATTCGGGTTCCCAGTCATTGCACATCACTACTGTCAACAATGTGTGATTTGTCAGCAGCATAACATTGGTAAAGCTGTTAAAGTTAGGCAGGCAGCTCACCCTCCCCCTTGGGGACCTTTTGTAAATATTCAGATTGATTTTATTCAACTGTCTAAATGTTGTGGCTATGAATATGTATTGGTTTTGGTGGATGTATTTTCAAATTGGGTTGAAGCTTTTCCCTGCAGGAAAGCAGATGCCAGGACTGTTGTGAAACTTCTGCTTAAAGATTTTGTACCACGATTTGGCATCCCTGTGAGTATCAACAGTGACCGTGGAACTCATTTTACTGGACAGATTGTAAAGGAGTTATGTGCAGCTTTGCAGACTCAACACAACCTTCACTGTCCCCACCATCCGCAGTCTGCTGGGACAGTGGAACGCCAGAATGGAATTCTGAAAAATAAACTGGCCAAGATTTGTGCTGAAACAAACTTGAAGTGGCCAGATGCCCTTCCTCTGGCACTAATGAGTATGAGGGCCACTCCCAATCGAAAGACTGGACTCAGCCCTCATGAGATTCTGACAGGGCGCGCGATGAGACTACCAACTGCGCCCCCACTGACCCTAGCTCAGATGG
>NW_027054091.1:0-5000 GCF_011386835.1 Chrysemys picta bellii
GGGGAAGAGGGGGGTGGTTGGGGTAGGGATGGGAGGGGTGGGGTGGAGTAGGGGATTGGGGTGGTGGGGGGGGGGGTGGGGGAGTGAAGGAAAAAGAGAGAGAGTGGCCTGGGCTGCAGGGGGCTCAGTAGGGGGCGCTCTCCCCGGCAGTCAGTGTCGGCCCCAGTGCGCCGGCCCCTTATGGGTATTAAATACTGCATTGCCCTTCCCCCAGATGTGGGTATTTAATCACAACAGCAGGATGCCTGGGTTCCCTCCCCAACTCTGGGAGGGGAGCGGGGGCTGGTGGTTAGGGCAGGGGGGGCTGGGAGCCAGGACTCCTGGGTTCCCTCCCCAACTCTGGGAGGGGAGCGGGGGCTGGTGGGTTAGGGCAGGGGGGGGCTGGGAGCCAGGACTCCTGGGTTCCCTCCCCAACTCTGGGAGGGGAGCGGGGGCTGGTGGTTAGGGCAGGGGGGGCTGGGAGCCAGGACTCCTGGGTTCTCTCCCCGGCTAGTCAGGGCTGGCTCCAGGCACCAGCTTGCCAAGCAGGTGCTTGGGGCGGCCACTCCGGAGAGGGGCGGCACGTCCAGCTATTCGGCGGCAATTTGGCGGACGGTCCCTCACTCCTGCTCGGCGCGAAGGACCTCCCGCTGAATTGCCCCCGCAGATCGCGATTGTGGCTTTTTTTTGGGGGGGGGGGGGGCTGCTTGGGGCGGCAAAAACCCTGGAGCCAGCCCTGGGTCTAGTGGTCTGAGCAGGGGGCTGGGAGCCAGGACTCCTGGGTTCTCTCCCTGGCTCTAGGAGGGGAGTGGGGTCTGGTGGTTAGAGCGGGGGGGGGGGGGCTGGGAGCCCGGACTCCTGGGTTCTCTCCCTGGCTCTGGGAGGGGAGTGGGGGCTGGTGGTTAGAGTGGGGGGGGGGCTGGGAGCCCGACTCCTGGGTTCCCCACTTCCCCTGGCTCTAGCTGGGCATGGGGGGGCTGTGACGGGGGGGGGGCTGTGACGGGGGGGGCTATGACGGGGGGGCTGTGACGGGGGGATGTGACGGGGGGGGCTATGACGGGGGGGGCTGTGCGGGGGGGGGCTGTGACGAGGGGGGCTGTGAGGGGGGGGCTGTGACGAGGGGGGGCTGTGACGGGGGGGGCTGTGACGGGGGGGCTGTGACGGGGGGGATGTGACGGGGGGATGTGACGGGGGGGCTATGACGGGGGGGGCTGTGCGGGGGGGGCTGTGACGAGGGGGGCTGTGAGGGGGGGGCTGTGACGAGGGGGGGGCTGTGACGAGGGGGGGCTGTGAGGGGGGGCTGTGACGGGGGGGTATGAGGGGGGGGCTGTGACGGGGGGGGGCTGTGACGGGGGGGCTGTGACGGGGGGGGGTATGGGGGGGGCTGTGACGGGGGGGGGGCTGTGACGGGGGGTGTGTGGGGGGGGGGCTGGAGCAAGATCCCGGGCTGGCAGCAGCTGCTATTTAGCTGTCACTGGGCCCATCAGGCGAGCGATCAGCAGAGCAATTGCCTGACTCCGGCTCCAGCGCGCGGGAAGCAGCCGGGCCCCCCCCCGCCCCCCCCCCCCCCCCCGCCCCGCCCCCCCCCCCGCCCCCCCAAGGCTCGCTCCCCCCCCGCCCCCCCCCCCAGGCTCGCTCCCCCCCCGGCCCCCCCCCGCCCCCCCCAGGCTCGCTCCCCCCCGGCCCCCCCGCCCCCCCACAGGCTCGCTCCCCCCCGGCCCCCCCCGCCCCCCACAGGCTCGCTCCCCCCCCGGCCCCCCCGCCCCCCCCAGGCTCGCTCCCCCCCCGCCCCCCCCCAGGCTCGCTCCCCAAGACGAAGTGTGGCCAGCGCAGCAGAGCCACGTGGGGGCCAGGCAGGAGCTGGGGGGGGAGGGGGAGAGACCCAGCAATTCCTTTGGGTGTGGGTCAGCCCCCCACCCCATATTGTAACCCCCCCCCGAGATCCCTCCCATCGCACAGGCCTGCTGCCCCCGTCACCTGCCAGCTCCCTCCGGTGCAGTGCGACCCACCTCCCTCCTAGCACCCCCGGGCTGGGGAGGGGAGTCGCTGCTGCCTTTGGACACCAAGAGTGACAGAGACCCCTGCCCCCCATTGCCCCCCCTGCCCCGCTGTGCCCCCTGCCCCACCACTCTCCGATCCCCTTTCGCAGAGCCAGAGACTAAATCCCTGATTAGCCGTTTATCAGGGTGGCGTGAGCAGTGTGTCTGGGAGCCAGGACTCCTGGGTTCTCTCCCTGGCTCTGGGAAGGGAATGGGGTCTAGTGGTTAGAGCAGGGGGGAGGGGCTGGGAGCCAGGACTCCTGGGTTCTCTCCCTGGTTCTGGGAAGGGAATGGGGTCTAGTGGTTAGAGCAGGGGGGGATGGGCTGGGAGCCAGGACTCCTGGGTTCTCTCCCTGGCTCTGGGAAGGGAATGGGGTCTAGTGGTTAGAGCAGGGGGGAGGGGCTGGGAGCCAGGACTCCTGGGTTCTCTCCCTGGTTCTGGGAGGGGAGTGGGGTCTAGTGGTTAGAGCAGGGGGGAGGGGCTGGGAGCCAGGACTCCTGGGTTCTCTCCCTGGTTCTGGAGGGGAGTGGGGTCTAGTGGTTAGAGCAGGGGGGAGGGGCTGGGAGCCAGGACTCCTGGGTTCTCTCCCCGGCTCTGGCACTGAGGTACTGGGTGACCCTGGTCTCTCTCGGGGCCTGTTTCCCCTCCCAGCCCTTGTGTACTTACAAGTGCGACGGGGTCCCCAGGCTGGGGGCTCTGGCACGGCTCCGGGTGAAGCCAGGCAGGGCTCTGGGGCAGCGTCTCCCCGCAGGGCACCTGTCACCAGGGCGAGGAACCTGCTCGGCTTCGGGGGCTCCTGGGTCGAACCTCGGAGAGTTCAGCCCCCTGGCTGGGACCCCTGGGGAGCCTCATACCCCCCAAAGAGCCCCCCTCCCCCCTCAGCCAGCAGCGACTCCCAGCCAGCGAGTGACCCCGGCGGGTTATTAGTTGTGGGGACCCAGCGTAGAACAGAGCTTGTGAGCACAGGACCCTGCAGCAAAGTCCATCGGGGGGGGGGTTATCCGGAGCCCTGGGCTCCCCCTGAGACCCAAACCAGGAGACTGACCCGCTTCCAGCTGCCTGGCCCCAGACACCCACAGCTGTCCCCTCCGGCCTTTGCCCCTTTCCTGGGCTGCATGAGACACCTCCATCTTGCAGGGAACAGGCTCCGACCAGGATACAGGGTGTCGGCTGGTCTCTGTGCCCAGGCAGCCCGTCGGCATCACACCTGCCCTCTAGGGGTCTCTGCAGCGATCGCACTCCCTGATCCCACCACCTCAGTACCTGAGTAACACATAGGGGGAAACTGAGGCATGCACAATATTCAGACACAACATTAAGGACTTTCCCACTTCGTCACAAGACAGTCAGAGATCTTTGGGACACGGCCTCTCTGGCTTGGGCTCTGTGCAGCGCCTGGCACTTGGGGGGGGGGCTTGATCCCAATCTACACCTCCATATCCCACGCCCCACCCCAGCTCCTCTCTGCCCAATGCCCCCCAGTGAGCACCCTCCTGCACGCCCCTCGCCCCTTGGGGACTCTGCTCCTGTCCCACGGCAGATAATTTAACAAAGGAGTCGTGGGATCGATGTTGACTCCTCGTCTGAGAGCCGCAGGCCGCGGCCTGGTCCGGCGTCGCCAGCCCTGCCCTGCACCAGACAGCTTGACTGATGACACACATTAAATAGTTAATCCGCCTGATTGAATGTTTGCTTCCTCCAAATTGAAACATTAAACAACAACGGGGCTCGAGGAGGCGGCGACAAATCAGTCATGAAAGATTCATTTTCTCCCGAATAATGTATCTCATGAGCTCGGAATATACAAATAGCCGGGCGGGTGGGACGGAAACCCCCATTCCTGCACCGCGGCAGGCCTGAGACCACCCACTGCCTCCAGCAGAGAAACCCAGGAGTCCTGGCTCCCAGCCCCCCTGCTCTAACCACCAGCCCCCCACTCCCCTCCCAGAGCCAGGGAGAGAACCCAGGAGTCCTGGCTCCCAGCCCCCCCTGCTCTAACCACCAGACCCCACTCCCCTCCCAGAGCCGGGGAGAGAACCCAGGAGTCCTGGCTACCAGCTCCCTGCTCTAACCACTAACCCCCACTCCCCTCCCAGAGCCAGGAGAGAACCCAGGAGTCCTGTCCCCCAAGCTATAAAGATATCCACTAGAGTACCTTTGCAGGCTCCAGCCTGGCTCTTTCCCCCAGGAGCTCAGAGGGGAGGAGGAAGAGGGAACCTGAGTCAAAGGAGGTTGTGGTTGGTCAGCACTAGCTGGCAGGCGAAGGTGCCGGCCCAGGGCCCACCCGCATAGCAGCATTCCTGGGGTAATGCCAGTCGGAGCCACCCAGGGCAGAACCCAGCCCACACCCCGACACTTTGGTGCCTTTTCAAACGAGACCGGAGAGGATGGAAATTGTGCTGAGTTTCCCTGAGTCAGGACCCAGCCATTCCAGTGAGAGCCGGACTGGGCAAAGCACAGGGAAACTGAGGCACACCGTGTGAGGGCCGGCAGGTGGGGGGTGTTCCATGGTGTCACAGACTCCCAGGTCATGCTACTCGTGGCCCCGTGCGGTCTGTGGGGGGAACCCCCTTCAGTGAGACAGCCCTTCTCGGGGGTCTACTCTCTCCCGGGGGTCAGGCCCCTCCAACCTCCTGGAGCCGCACCTCTCTGAGCCTTAGCACGTCTGTCTCTGCCGTGGGCCCCCTCAGGGAGTCCCCTCGCTCTGGACCCCCGGGGCCTCCACCCCCAAAGGGGTTAATCCCCCCCCCACGCCTGCCCTGTTCTCTAGACCGGAGCGACTCTCAGCCAGCGTAACACAGGAGGGTTTATTGAGCATCTGAACCCAGCACAGGAAACTCTCAGGGCCTCAGGCCTGGCCTCCCTCAAGCCCAGCACATCCCAGTCTCTCTGCATCCAGGGGGGCTCTGCCTGCTCCCCCTCTCCAGCCCAGAGCCCCCCTGCTCCCAGCTGGGCATCTGATACCCCTGGCCCCAGCCCCC
>NW_027054092.1:0-16849 GCF_011386835.1 Chrysemys picta bellii
CTGGGATGCTGGATTCAATTCCTAGCCTGTGTGGCCTTGGCTAGAACCACAGAAGGGACTTCGGCTCAGCGTTGCCATGCCTAGCTTCATGTGCCCTGCTGCCCAGTAGACTCACAGCCCTGAGTTAAGTGCCCAGGCTCCATATACGCTCCAGAGGGAGAGTCAGTTGGGCCAATTGTTAAAGAGGGTAAACGGGATGGCCTGGGTAATTTCAGGCCTGTCAGCCTGACATCGATCCCAGGCAAGATAATGGAGCGGCGGGTACAAGATTAAATTAATAAAGAATTAAAGAAGATAATTTAATTAATGCAAATCAACATGGGTGTATGGAAAATATTTCCCGCCAAGATAATTGCGATCTGTTTTTCGATGAGATTACAAGTTTGGTAGAGAAAGGAAATAGCATTGGCATAATGTATGTAGACTTCTGTAAGGCGCTTGAGTTGGCGCCGCACTCCAGTTTGATCGGAATCCTAGAAGGATACAAAAGTAACGTGGCAGACATGAATTGGTTATAAACTGGCTGACAGGTCTCAAAATGTAATTGTAAACTGGGAATCAGCATTGCACTGGTGTGTTTCCAGTGTGGTCCCCGCAGGGATCGGGTCTTGGCCCTACGCGATTTAACATTTTTGTCAATGACCTGGAAGAAAACATAAAATCATCACTGATAAAATTTGCAGATGACACAAGAATTGGGTGAGTGGTAAATAATGAAGAGGACAAGTCACTGATACAGAGCGATCTGAATCGCTTGGTAAACTGGGGGGCAATCAAACAGTATGTGTTTTACTATGGCTCATTGTAAATGAATACATCTAGGAACAGGACGGGGAATTCTCTCCTGGGAAGCAGAGACTCTGAAAAGGACCTGGGAGTCCTGGTGGATAATCAGCTGAACAGGAGCTCCCAGTGTGGCGCTGTGGCCAAAAGAGCTCATGTGATCCTGGGATAAATAAACAGAAGAATCTCGAGTGGGAGTATCTGGCACTGGTGTGACCCACTGCTGGGATCCTGGGTCCTGTTCCAGTGCCCACAATGCAAGAAGAATGTTGATAAATTGCAGAGGGTTCAGAGAAGAGTCGTGAGAATGATTAAAGGATTAGAAACCATGTCTTATAGTGATAGGGTGACCAGACAGCAAGTGTGAAAAATCAGGACGGGGGTTGGGGGGTAATAGGAGCCTATATAAGAAAAAGACCCTAAAATCAGGACTGTCCCTATAAAATCTGGTCACCCTACACAGTGAGAGACTCAAGAAGCTCAATCTATTCAGCTTAACAAAGAGAAGGTTGAGGGATGACTTGATTACTGTCTATAGGTATTTCCCTGGGGAACAAATATTTAGTCATTGGCTTTTCAGTCTAGCAGAGAAAGGTCTAACATGATCCAGTGGCTGGAAGTTGAAGGTAGACATTCAGATTGGAAATAAGGCATACACATCACAGTGAGAGTAATTAATCATTGGAACAATTTACCCAGGGTGGTGATAGATTCTCCATCACTGACCATTTTTGAACCACGATGGGATGTTTTTCTTCAAAGACCTGCTCTAGGAATGATCTGGGGGCAGTTCTCTGGCCTGTGTCATGCATGGGGATCTGACTAGATGATCACAGAGGTCCCTTCTGGCCTTGAAATCTATGAAGCTAAGAGTGGGGAGCTGCCTAAACCAGCCAATAGGAAATGCTGAGGAGAGGGGTGTGGCCTAAGCCCCACCCCCAAAGGGAATTCGGTATCTATCTCTACTTGGGAACACTTAAATAGTCATTGGAGCAGAGTTTAGACCCCGGGTCTCCCAGTTGGGTGCCCTAACCACTCGGCTAGAGACAGTGGTATAGTCCAAAATCTGAAGGTACTGGAATGCCACTAAAATACTGATTTTCATAAACATGAATTATACAAATTCACATTTTATTTGTCTACTGAATTTCTGGTACAGTAATACTTGGCTAAACCAGGCATGGCTGGAGACAGGCTGGCTGTCCAAAATAACAAGGTATTGGATTTTCTTTTTTTTAATTGTATACACCAGGGGTTGGCAACGTTTGGCACAGGGCTCGCCAGGGTAAGCACCCTGGCAGGCCAGGCAAGTTTATTTACCTGCTGACGCGGCAGGTTCAGCCGATTGCGGCCCCCACTTGCCGCAGTTCGCCGTCCCGGGCCAATGGGGGCGGCGAGAAACCGCGGCCAGCACATCCCTCGCCCGCGCCGCGTCAGCAGATAAATAAACTGGTCCGGCCCGCCAGGGTGCTTACCCTGGCGAGCCACGTGCCAAACGTTGCCGACCCCTGGTATACACGCGCGCACACACACACACACACACACACCTATAGTAGCTATTCAATTCATTTTAACTGTTGAAATCATTGTGCTGAAATGCCATTAATGTGTACACAGCACACTATGCAAAAGATATAAATCTAGACAGTACAGTGATAAAAACCCAATGAATGCGTAGCACGTTTTCTTTTTACTTTAGCCTATAGGCTAATGAAAATACAAAATAAATCATGCTGCTGCACTATAGACATTACTCTATCAGGCGGAAATAATAAAAGTTTATTTTAAATTGAAACTAGCTAGTAGGTTACACAAGTAACACAAAATACATCAAGGCATAACAGGGGCTGTAGTAGCAAAGGCCTGCTGTAATGCATTTATCTAATTTCTACAAGTATTTCCACAAAGTGTCTTTCTCCATCTTGTAATTTATGTGTCTGTGAATCAGAGGGAGAACAAGGATGTCTGAGCCAAGTTCTGGCACAGCTGAGAGGATGCCACATGGAAAATGAAGGGCCACGTAGCTTGCTAAACATGAGCAATGACATATGCGGAATAAGCCGCTTGCTACATTTGCCATTCACAATCATAGTCATGTGGCTAAATCCACGCTCACACTCAGCCGTGCTGCATGAAATCACACGCGTGGAGCTGAACAGAGGTTTCAGCTGAGCTGGCACTTCTGACCAGTATAGTCAAGAAAGCCACGCTAGGCATTGACTATTCCTGTCACTGGTAGACCAAATCGGTTGCACAGCTGCCCTACCTCCTTTTCACTTTATCTAAGAATAATGGGTCACTACAAAAAAGTAATTTTCCCTCTGCTGATACTCACACCTTCTTCTTGTTCTTTCTTGGTTTCAGGTGACGGGCAGTAAAGCGTATACAGTTTGTCAAAGAATTCCAAGTGATTTACAGCTCTTACTTCACTTAACGTTTCAGCAGCTGCCAAATCCAACCTGTGATTCACACACTACCTCGCTAGAACATTTGGGTACTTCTTCACAATACAGCTCGCTACGCCAGAGTTCTTCCGAAGCATAACACTAGCACCACCACTCGCAAATACTACAAGAGTAATTGTAATCAGAATTCGATTGATTGAGGCATTTCAGCTCACAATCTACAGTGCCTGAAGCCGTCTGACGTGGAAGTGCAATCAGATCAAGAAACATGAAGTGAGGATAATCATCCTTCAAAGTGACACATTTTAAATAGATTCTAACTGTTGATTCATTGCTCAGAGTAGTTGATTCATCAACAGACATGGCTATCTTTCCATCACTCTCCGGCATCTGAGCGCACATTCGTCATTTGCAAGGCTTTCGGTGCATTGCAGATGAGATAGGGTCTAGCATGTCTGTAGCACTGAATTGTGACAGACCGATACCAATATCTACACCATGCAGTATGTGGAATTCAGTTAAATCGGGATGATCAGAGTAGGGTCTGCCATGTTTAGCAATGTAATATGCCATTCGCTTTACCTGCACAGTTGTGTCAAGTTCTGATTTTGTCATGTTAACCACTTCATCTTCAAAAGTTGAGGTTTCTGCTTCTGTTGAAAGCTGTAAAGCTACCTGCAGTTGAATCTTTGTGTTCCTTTATCTTCATTGGCAGAGATGTTAATCTGGACTTTCAGCTAGGTCCATAAGGAGAAACAGAAAACTACCACCACCCTACTGCTATGGAGAGACCCTGATGAAACTTTGCTACCGTTAAGGCATCCAAGCTTACCATCATGGCAGGACAACCAAGGATAATCCCTCTTCTTCAGCATCCACTAACCAGAATTCATGCCAGCTGGTCTTTGGCTGTTGAAGGGTAATCTTCACAGTTCGTTCTCACTGCAATAGCCACCTCAGTGAACTCCATTACAGGAAGAGCTCTGTTTTTGTGTTTGTGTCTGCAGTCGATGCACGGCTGCTACTGTCTTCGTCAGCACCTTTAGCCTTCTCAAAGAAGTAGTTAGGAAGAGAAGAATTTCCTAATGCTCTTTTCACTGCATCAGAGGACTGCTGGCTGTAACAGACAGTTGTGCCGGAGATGTGAATCATGTCATTTAGCTTGCCTACTATGTGTGTTCTGGCTCGATTACAATATTGTTGTCTGGTGTTGTTTCACATCTTTATTAATGACCTGGATGTAGATAGAGAGAGCAAACTGGTCAAGTTTGCAGATGACACAAAGCTAGGAGGAGTCACCAATATTTTAGAGGAAAGAGCTAAAATTACGAGGGATCATGGTAAATTGGAGGACCGGGCTATAGACAACAAAATGAAATTCACCAAAGACAAATGTGAGGTGCTACATTTAGAGAAGAAAAATCAAATGCACAGATACAGAATGGGGGATAACCAGCTTGGCCGTGGCACTTCTGAGAAGGATCTGGGAGCTGTGGTCGATCACAACCTCAGCATGAGTCAGCAATGCGATGCTGTTGCAAAAAAAGCAAATGCAATGTTAGGTTGCATTAACAGAGGTATAGCATACAAGTTATGGGAGGCGATAGTACCGCTCTATTCAGCACTGGTTAGGCCTCAGCTGGAGGACAGTGTCCAGTTTTGGTCACCAATGTCTAGAAAGGATGTGGAGAAACTATAATGGATCCAGAGGCGAGTAACAAAGATGATCAGAGGGATGGAACACAAGCCGTACGAGGAAAGGCTGAAGGAACTGGCTATGTTTAGTTTGGAAAAGAGGAGATTAAGGGGGGACTTGATAACGGTCTTCAGATACTTGGAAGGCTGCCATAAAAAAAAGATGGAGAAAAGTTGTTCTCTCTTTCCACAGAGGGCAGGACAAGAGGCGATGGGGTCAAACTACAGCACAGCAGATGTAGATTAAACCTCAGGAAAAGCTTCCTAACGGTAAGAAGAGTAGGACGATGGGACAGACGCCTAGGGAGCTTGTGGAAACTCCTTCGCTGGAGGTTTTCAGAAGGAGGCTGGAGCCATCTGTCTGGGGTGGGTTAGACACAACAAGTCCTGCCTCGTGGCAGGGGGCTGGACGAGCTGACCCTGCGATCCCTTCTCACCCTGTGGTTCTAGGAGTGCTGCTGAATAGCACCAGGAGAGCGTTTCGGCGTGTTCCGGCTCGACTATAGCACTGGCTAGAGTCACGCTCTCTCTCTTCGGCCCAATGACTATACCCAGTGGGAGACTGAGAGACACCCTCAGGCAGTGATGGGGACACACGGCGCTCCTTCCCTTGCTGCAGGGGCTGATACTTACACGGCGCTCCTTCCCTTGCTGCAGGGGCTGATACTTACAGCCAAGGGGGCCTCTCTCTGAGAGACATGATGGTGGTGCAGCGGCTGCTCCTGCAGCGTGTTGAGCAGCTCCTTTAGGACCTTTCCTGTGGTGTGGCAGTGGGATGTCAGCATCCGCCACTTCTCCGCAGCAACGCTACAAAGGGAGAGAGCCAACGGCACTTGGTCAGAGCCCCGCCAGCCTCCTGCACCACGCCCCCCACGGCACCGGCACCCTGCTGGGTCTCCTTGCACCAGCCAGCTCTTTGTTGCCCTCCCGCTGCTGCTGGTGCAGGCTGCCTGGGGACCGGGTCTGAGTGTCAGCCCCAGGGGAGGCTGAGGGATGCCATACAGGGTTTTGCAGGCTGGCCTGTCTCCAGGGCAAGCCAGCCTGCAAAACCCTCCAGGAGAAGCAGCAGCTCTGCAGGGAGAAGGAGATCTCTGGAAGGTTCTGCACTCCCCTGTCCCTGGCAGCGGGACCAGTCCGGGGGACCCGGAGCGCAAGCGATGGCAGCCCCAGCCCCGTACCTGTCACATGACAGCGAGCAGCCCAGCAGGGTTCTGACCACCTCCTCACTGTACTGGTTGCCCAGCACGAGAAGGGTTCTCAACACCTCCTTCCGGGACAGCGGCTTGCTGATGGAGTCCAGGTTCTTGTAAATGCTCATCACAGCTTCCGACACCTGGAAGGGAAATGAGGAGATGGGGGCCTCGGCTTCCTCGCACTGCTATTGATCTGGGGTGCCAGGGACCTGCTGCACCTGAAAGCCATCTGCCCTCCCAGATCCTCTTTGCCAGCCCCAGACCTAGAGCACAGGACCAGTTCCCAGCCTATCGATTCACAGACTGCAAGGCCACAAGCGGCCATGGTGATCACCTAGACCAGGGGTCTCAAACTCAAATGACCACAAGGGCCACATGAGGACTAGTACATTGGCCCGAGGGCCGCATTACTGACACCTCCCCTCCGCCGCCCTCGGCCCCACCCCCACTCCACCCCTTCCATGAGGCCCCACCCCTGCCCCGCCTCTTCCCACCCCTTCCCTGCCCCCATTCCAACCCCTTCCCCGAAATCCCCACCACAACTCCGCCCCCTCCCTGCCCCCAGGGGGTGCAGGAGGGGTGTGGGGTGTGGCAGGGGGTCAGGGCAGGGGATTGGGGTGCAAGAGGGGTGCAGCAGGGGGCTCAGGGCAGTGGATTGGGGTGCAGGAGGGGTGCAAGGTGCGTCAGGCGGCTCAGGGAAGGGGGTTGGGGTGCAGGAGGGGTGTGGGGTGCGACTAGGGTGACCAGACGTCCCGATTTTATCGGGACTGTCCCGATATTTCCTTGTTTGTCCCGCGTCCCGACCGACATGCGGTCGGGACACTGGACAAACAAGGAAATGCCCCGGAGCCTGGAAGTGCTCGCACACACACCCCCGCCCCGACTCCGCCCCCTCCTCCCCCGATTGGCTCCCTCCCTGAATCCCCGCCTCTTCCCCGGGCTCACCATTCCCCCTCCCTCCACAAGCGCTGGAGGGAGGCCCGGGAGACGCAGGGGAAGCGCGGGGCCGGGGTGAGTAACAGTCCGGCCTGGCCCCGAGCAGGCAGGACCCAGTTGGGTGGTTGGGAGAGGAGGGGGGCGACCCGCGGGGCCAGGCGGCGGCTGTTGTTGTTGTCCCCCCGGGCAGCGGGACACGGGAGCAGCCGCTGCTGCAGCTCCCACTGCCGCGGGGGAGGAAGCGGCCATGGCGCTCGGCGGCTGCGGCGCCTCCGAACCCCCCGAGCCGGGGCCTGCTGCAGGGACCCAGCAGCGCGTACGCTGGGCCCAGCCCCTGGCCAGTCGCGTCTGGGCTGCTGCCCAGCTGGTGCTATCCCGCGGCGGCCCCGGGGCGGAGGCATCGGCAGCCCAGCCCCGTTCGTTCCCCTGCGGGACGGGGGGGCTGGGGCCTGCTGCCCCCACTCCGGGGCCGCCGCGCGATAGCACCAGCTGGGCAGCAGCCCAGACGCGCCTGGCCAGGGGCTGGGCTGGGCGCAGCGTGCACGCTGCTGGGTCCCCGCAGCAGGCCCCGGCTCGGGGGGTTCGGGGGCGCCAGAGCTGCAGCCGCGGAGCGCCATGGCCGCTTCCTGCCCCCGCGGCAGTGGGAGCTGCAGCAGCGGCTGCTCCCGAGTCCCGCTGGCCGGGGGTGAGAACAGCCGCCGCCTGGCCCCGCGGGCCGCCCCCCTCCTCGCCCTACCACCCAACTGAGTCCTGCCTGCAAGGGACCAGGCTGGACTCTTACTCACCCCGGCCTCGCGCTTCCCCTGAGTCTCCCGGGCCTCCCTCCAGCGCTTGCGGAGGAAGGGTGGTTTTTTTTTTTTTTGGCCCCGCCCCCCGCCCCGCGTCACCCCCCACCTCCCCCCGCGTCCCGATATTTGTCTTGGGTGATCTGGTCACCCTACCTCAGGCAGGGGCTGAGCAGACAACCGGGAGTTTGGGGCTCAGGCCCCCTGGTGCAGGGGCTGAGCCGTCAACAGTTAATTCAGGGCTCAGGCCCTCTGGTGCAGGGACTGAGCTGACAGCAGTCAGTTCCAGGCTCTCTGGTGCAGGGGCGGAGCCGACAACAGTGAATTCAGGGCTCAGACCCTCTGGTGCAGGGGCTGAGCAGACAGCAGTTAGATCAAGCCTCAGGCCCTCTGGTGCAGGGGCTGAGCAAGCAACAGGTAAGGCTCTGGCTGCCCTGCCCCGCCCCCGCGCTGCTCCGGGATCTATGTATTGCTGTTGCTTCAGGCACCGCCCCCAGCATCTCCTATTGGCCGGGAATGGGGAAATGCGGCCAATGGGAGCTGCTGGAGGCGGTGCCTGAAGCAACATCAACACACACAGCAATGTGCCCCCTCTTTCCCATGTTCCGGCCGCTTCTCGGCACGGCGCGGGGGCAGGGCAGGCAGGCAGGGAGTCTGCCCTGCCCCGGTGTGCGTCGGGCCGGAGCCGCTCTAGGTAAACCCTGGGGGAGGGCAGGAGCGGGGGCTGCGAGGGGCTCGCGGGCTGCAGAAAATTACCTCGCGAGCCGCATGTGGCCCATGCACCGCGTGTTTGAGATCCCTGACCTAGACTGACCCCCCTCCCCCCCCGCATTGCACAAGCCAGAGACCTGCCCCCCAATAACACCTAGAGTCTCCCATTGATGGGCTCCCCCAGCAGGGTGTTCTCACTGCAGCTCTTACCCTCTCCAACCTTGGGCCGGGGACCATCAGGATCTCATGCAGCATGTGCCTGGCCACCACCGAGTCATGGATGCTGGTGTCTTCATGCTATCAATAGCAGTGCAGAGGAAGTCCATGCGCTCGGATCCGTTGAGGTACTTCCCAAACATCTGAAACAAACCCGCCAGTGAAACCACTTTTGCTGCCCAGCGCGGTTCCAGTCAGTGGCCGAGCAGCCAGGACTGGCCCAGCCAGGAGTGCAGGCAAACCCCACTCTGCCGGGACAGGGCTGGGTTACTGCACCTGGGCAGCACAGTATCCAGTCAGCAATCAGGAACTGCCGTGCATGGCAGAGGCCAGCCGGGCAGTGCACGGGGGCACAATACTGCACAGCACGGATACACTCTCTAGTTCTCAGCAGGGGCTGGCGCTGGTGCACAGATGCAATGATGCCTTTTGTTGCATTAATCTCTGGGGAAGCTCCCACCACGCCTGACAAGGAGCTGGGATCAGGTTTGGATGAGCCCCAGTGCATCTTGGGATGTGGCATGTAGGGAGGCATATTGGGCTGCATTAGTAGAAGCATTGCCAGCAGATTGAGGGAAGTGATTATTCCCCTCTATTCGGCACTGGTGAGTTCACATCCAGAGTATTGCATCCAGTTTTGGGCCCCCCACAAGAGAAAGGATGTGGACAAATCGGAGAGAGTCCAGCAGAGGGCAACGAAAATGATTAGGGGCCTGGGGCACATGACTTATGAGGAGAGACTGAGGGAACTGGGCTTATTTAGTCTGCAGAAGAGAAGAGTGAGGGGGCATTTGACAGCAGCCTTCAACTACCTGCAGGGGGTGGGGGGTTCCAAAGAGGATGGAGCTAGGCTGTTCTCAGTGGTGGCAGATGAGAGAACAAGGAGCAATGGTCTCAAGTTGCAGTGGGGAAGGTCTAGGTTGGATATTAGGAAAAACGATTTCACTAGGAGGGGGGTGAAGCACTGGAATGGGTTATCTGGGGAGGTGGTGGAATCTCCATCCTTAGAGGTTTTTAAGGCCCGGCTTGACAAAGACCTGGCTGTGATGATTTAGTTGGGGTTGGTCCTGCTTTGAGCAGGGCGTTGGATTAGATGATCTCCTGAGGTCTATGATTCTATGAGGTGGAGTGGGCCATAGGCAGGGCTCTGGCCCAGATGAATGGGCTCAGTCACACGCCTGGGTCTGTCCCTTCCCCCGACTCCTAGGGTGTTAATTTCTAACTCCTGATAACTCTGCGCACAACAATCCCATGAAGCACTGACTGTACTTACCCATGTGATATCGCTGGTGTTGGTGAACAAGGTGTCCCAGGAGCCGTACAGGGTTTGCCTGTCCTCGAGGAGCTGCCGATACTCTTCACTGTTCGCCAGTGTCATAGCTATAAAGGGAAGGGTGTAACAGCTGTCCTGTGTACAGTACTATAAAATCCCTCCTGGCCAGAGCCCCCAAAATCCTTTTCCCTGTAAAGGGTTAAGAAGCTCAGGTAACCTGGCTGGCATCTGACCCAAAGGACCAATAAGGGGACAAGATACTTTCAAATCTTGGCGGGGGGGAAGGCTTTTGTTTGTGCTCTTTGTTTGGGAGTTCGTTCACTCTTGGGACTGAGAGGGACCAGACATCAATCCAGGTTCTCCCCATCTTTCTAAACAAGTCTCTCATATTTCAAACTTGTAAGTAAAAAGCCAGGCAAGGCGTCTTAGTTTTACTTTGTTTTCTCAACTTGTAAATGTACCTTTTACTAGAGTGTTTATCTTTGTTGCTATGCTTTGAACCTGAGGCTAGAGGGAGGTCCTCTGAGCTCTTTAAGTTTGATTACCCTGTAAAGTTATTTTCCATACTGATTTTACAGAGATGATTTTGACCTTTTTTCTTTAATTAAAAGCCTTCTTTTTAAGAACCTGATTGATTTTTCCTTGTTTTAAGATCCAAGGGGTTTGGATCTTGATCCACCAGGAGTTGGTGGGAGGAAGGAGGGGAATGGTTAATTTCTCCTTGTTTTAAGATCCAAGGGGTTTAGATCTGTATTCACCAGGGAATTGGTGAAGGTCTCTCAAGGCTATCCAGGGAAGGAAATTAGCTTTGGGATGGTGGCAGCGGACCAGACCTAAGCTGGTAGTTAAGCTTAGAAGTTTTCCTGCAGGCCCCCACATTTGTACCCTAAAGTTCAGAGTGGGGAAGCAGCCTTGACAGCCACCATCATTGAGGCTGAACCAGGGAGGGGAAACAGACAGCAGGCAATATAAATCAGATGTTCGGTTAGCAAACGGGAGTTTTGCAAGAAAGTTTAGAGAGGGTGTGTGAGAGACAAGTACATCTAACAATCATACTGTAAACTCAGGCCAATAACCCCCGCCCCAAAACCAAAACTAAACAAACTAACCCCCCTGGAAGAGTAAAAATAAACCAGGCAGAAGGGCAGCAGCAGCATGGGGCTCGCCAGTTGATTGCACTGAATGCAGCATGTATGATTACCAGCCCTATGGGCAGGTAGCATATGTGGGCATTTGGCCCAAGGAGCTACTGGCCCTCGGAGACCAGGAGGCCAGAGGGGCTGAACTGGTGGAGCCAAGGGAGACAGCGAGGTACATAGAGGAGACTTTTAGGGACACAGTAGAGTGGTCCCACCCCCAGTCTGACAGCCTCTGTGCTGCTGAGGAGGGTGAAAGTTTCGGGGAAGGAGAACATCGAGCTAGAGCAGAGGGAGACGATCCCATAGTTGGGACCCACCTTCCAGATGAAGTCATGATGTCCTCTCAAATTGAGGTAGGAACCCCAGTTACAAAGAAAAGCCTGGTAATAATAATGGGGGATTCAATCAATAGACATGTAAGCAGTTTGGTTTGTGATGGCTGGGAGAACCACATGGTAAATTGCCTGCCTGGTGCAAAGGTTGCAGCTCTCACGAGACATCCAGACAGACTTATGTGCCCTGTGGTATATAACGTAGCATTTAAATCAGCCTCTGTATGAGATAGCTAACGTGACAGTGAATTTTAAAAAAGTCTCCAGATGTGATCCCTGGTAAGCCTGACTTCAGTACCAGGCAAATTGTTGAAACTATAGGAAAGAACAGAATTATCAGACACGTCAGTGAACACAATTTGTTGGGGCAGAGTCAACATGGCTTTTGTAAAAGGAAATCATGCTTCACCAATCTACTAGAATTCTTTGAAGGGGTCAACAAGAATGTGGAGAAGGGTGATCCAGTGGATATAGTGTCCTTGGACTCCTTTGACAGGGTCCCTCACCAAAGGCTCTTAACCAAAGGAAGCTGTCATGGGATAAGAGGGAAGGTTCTCTCATGGGTCAGTGGTTAAAAGATAGGAAGCAAAGGACAGGAATAAATGGTCAGTTTTCGCAGTGGAGAGAGGTAAATAGCAGGGTCCCCCCCAAGGATCTGTGTTGAGACCGGTGTAGTTCAACATATTCATAAATGATCCAGAAAAAGGGGTAACCAGTGAGGTGGCAAAATTTGCAGATGATACAAAATGACTCAAGATAGTTAAATCCAAAGCAGACTGCGAAGAGCTACAAAGGGAGTTCACAAAACTGGGGGACTGGGCAACAAAATGGCAGATGAAATTCAATGTTGATAAATGCAAAGTAATGCACATTGGAAATCATAATCCCAATTATAGATACAAAATTATGGGGTTTAAATTACCACTCAAGAAAGAGATTTTGGAGTCATCCTAAATAGTTCTCTGAAAACATCCACTCAACGTGCAGTGGCAGTTAAAAAAGCAAACAGAATGTTGGGAACCATTAGGAAAGGGATAGATAATAAAACAGAAAAATATCATAATGTCTCTATATAAATCCATGGTGCGCCCACACCTTGAATACTGCGTGCAGCTCTGGTCGCCCCATCTCAAAACAGATATACCAGAACTGTAAAAGGTGCAGAGAAGGGCGACAAAAATGATTAGGGGGATGGAACAGCTTCCATATCAGGAAGGATGAAAAAGACTGGGGGCAAGTCTACACTTCAAACAGTGTATCGCCTGTCGGAGAATAACAGAGTTCTCACTCTTTTGGTTGGGTACAGCACACGCCGTAGCTGCACTGGCGCTGTAGCATTTAAGTGAAGATGCTCCTATGCCAACAAGCTCTTAATCCACCTCCCGGAGAGGCGCTAGCTAGGTCAGTGGGAGAGGTGCTCCTGCGACAGGGGTGTGGATTTTTCACACCCCTGAGCAATGTCGTTATAACAATATAGGTCTGTAGTATAGACCTGGGACCATTTAGTTTAGATAAGAGATGACTAACGGGGGATATGAGAGAGGTCTATAAAATCATGACTGGTGTGAAGAAAGTGAATAGGAAAGTGTTATTTACCCCTGCACATAACACGAGAACTACGGGTCACTTTATGAAATGAATGGCGTAACGAGTGGGGTTCCGCAGGGGTCTGTTTTGGGACCGGCTCTGTTCAATATTTTCATCAACGACTTAGATATTGGCATAGAAAGTACGCTTATTAAGTTTGCGGATGATACCAAACTGGGAGGGATTGCAACTACTTTGGAGGACAGGGTCATAATTCAAAATGATCTGGACAAATTGGAGAAATGGTCTGAGTTAAACAGGATGAAGTTTAACAAAGACAAATGCAAAGTGCTCCACTTAGGAAGGAAAAATCAATTTCACACATACAGAATGGGAAAAGACTGTCTAGGAAGGAGTACGGCAGAAAGGGATCTAGGGGTTATAGTGGACCACAAGCTAAATATGAGTCAACAGTGTGATGCTGTTGCAAAAAAAGCAAACATGATTCTGGGATGCATTAACAGGTGTGTTGTGAGCAAGACACGAGAAGTCATTCTTCCGCTCTACTCTGCTCTGGTTAGGCCTCAGCTGGAGTATTGTGTCCAGTTCTGGGCGCCGCATTTTAAAAAAGATGTGGAGAAATTGGAAAGGGTCCAAAGAAGAGCAACAAGAATGATTAAAGGTCTTGAGAACATGACCTATGAAGGAAGGCTGAAAGAACTGGGTTTGTTTAGTTTGGAGAAGAGAAGACTGAGAGGGGACATGATAGCAGTTTTCAGGTATCTAAAAGGGTGTCATAAGGAGGAGGGAGAGAACTTGTTCACCTTAGCCTCTAAGGATAGAACCAGAAACAATGGGTTTAAACTGCAGCAAGGGAGGTCTAGGTTGGACATTAGGAAAAAGTTCCTAACTGTCAGGGTGGTTAAACACTGGAACAAATTGCCTAGGGAGGTTGTGGAATCTCCGTCTCTGGAGATATTTAAGAGTAGGTTAGATAAATGTCTATCAGGGATGGTCTAGACAGTATTTGGTCCTGCCATGCGGGCAGGGGACTGGACTCGATGACCTCTCGAGGTCCCTTCCAGTCCTATAATCTATGAATCTATGAATCTATGAATAGGCAGCAAGCTAAAAACAAACAAAAGAAGGTATTTCTGCACACAATGCACAGGCAACCTGTGGAAATTGTTGCCGTGGGATGTTGTGAAGGCTAAAAGTATAATTGGGTTCAAGATAATCAGGGCATGCAAACCCATACTCTGCATGTCCCTAAACCTCTGACTACCAGAACCTGGGACTAGATGTCAGGGGATGGATCACTCAAAATTTCCCTGTTCAGTTCATTCCCTCTGAAGCATGAGGTACTGGCCACTATCAGAAGACACAATACTGGGCTAGATTAACCATTGGTCTGAGTCAGTATGTCCATTCTTATGTGAGTTATGAAGAGTAGAATATAGATAGGGGAAGCTAAAGACATCAGGGGAAACTCCATGGCTTGCAGGACTAAGGATAATAAGGAAGTTTTTTTAAAAAAGTGATTTAGGAACAAAAGAAATCTTAGCAGTGGTGTAGGCTCATTACTAGATGGAGACTGTTTAAAAGGTTGCAGAAAAGGCAGACGTGTTCAAGAAATATGTTTTCCGTGTTTGGAAACCCCATGTCAGTGTATTTAGGAAGGACAAGGGTCTCCAGGGCTCTTACATTTTAGCTGCAGCATGAAGGAGTAGAGGTGGTAAAATGCCTCCATAGACAATCGGCAGATCTCCTGCTCCGGATGGCACAGAGTGACACACCCCACCAGCTGGCCCAGGACTCTGAACTTCTCCGCTTCCTGATGGAGAGAGGGTACAAAGGGAGTCACTCGCCCCTGCAGGCCTAGCGCAGCGTGTCCCCCTGGCATTGCCCTAGCAATGGGTTAGAACTGGGGGAGGCAAAGCCCAGTGCAGAGAGACTGGGGACAATGAGAGCAGGAGGAGCCATGGGGCCCATCACCAGGGGCTGAGGAAAGCTCAGCAGCGACGGGGAAATCTGGTCAGCAAAGTCAGGAAACCTTGCTCCCGAGTGGGGACCCGGGTAACGAATGAACTAACGTCCAGTCTCCATCTCAAGGGCATGCGCCTAATCCCAGCCCCTTCTCCCATCCCCCGCCCTCCATTGACCTCAGGCCCAGGAGCTTGGGGTCACCTTGGACTCCTCTGCTCTGCATCCCGCCTCTCTCACTCCATCCTGGAGCTCCCCAGAGCCCTCCCTTCCTGCGCCATCCCCAGCCTGCCAGCTCTCTCCCGCCGGCTCTCTCCTGCAGCCTTGTCCTCTCATCTCCCCCTCCTGCCAGACCTTCCCTTGTCCCTCCTGCAGCACGTGCGCTGGCTCCCTGCTCTTCCCCACCTCGCACCAAACCCCTTGCCCTCCTCTCCAGGGGTCTGCACAGCCTCCCCACACAAACTCCCCAGTGCTCTGGCTCCTTTGGCCCCTCCCATCCCTTTCAGTGTGTCCCCTCCCACCTCCCTCCTTCTGTTCTGCTGCCCCAGCCTCTGGGGGCACATCATCCAAACGCCCCCCTCCAGCTGCCGGAGGGGAGGCCCTGACACAGGGGGGATGGAGCAGCTGGAGCAGCTAAATGGCCCTGAGCACCCAGAGCAGGGGGCGTTCTTCTGCCAGCCTGGCAGGAGCTGATGCCAAAGCATCCCACGGGCAACTGACAAAGGGGGTGAACAGACACCTGGGTTCAGAGGCTGCTCTCAGGGCCATCCTGTGTAAATGCACTGACCCTGCGGAGCAGACTTTGGTGCTAGGGGAACAGCGGGGAGAGTCCTTGGAGACAGAATTATGGGGCTTGACCCAAAGCCCACTGGAGTCAGAGGACAGACCCATCGACATCAGTGCTCGGTAGATTGGACTCCTACCGAGGATCTTGCTGAATCACTATTCTAGGCCCGGGTTTTCCCTGCCAGGGAGCGCTGCACCGCGAGGCTGCTCAGTGCAGTTAGGAGGCGGCCAGGGTCACAGGCTGCTCACCTTGCATTTAGGTTGACAAGCCATGAATTTCATCAGGAAGGTGATCCTTTCCACTGCCCTCAGCCGCCCATGCACCTCCTTGGATGCGGTCCAGGGGAGCAGGACCTGAGAGAAACAAATTGGGACAAATTGCTGAGGAGAAGTACCAAAAAATAGCACAAGCACATAGGGAGAAAATCAGAAAGCTTAAGGCAAAAATGAGTTCTAACTGGCAAGGGACATAAAAGACAATCAGAAGCAGCTCTATAAATGCATTCGGAGCAAGAGAAAGACAAAGGAAAGTGAGGGGCCACCACTCAGCAGGGAAGGAGAGCAAATAATGGATGACACAGACAAAGCCAAGGTGTTTAATGCCTTTTTTGCTTCAGTTTTCACTAAAAAGGTTAATGGCGACTAGATGCTTAACACAATATTAACAACGAGGGGGAAGGAATACAGGCCAGACTCGGGAGAGAACAGGTAAAAGACAATTTAGGTCATTTAGATGAATTCAAGCTGGCAGAGCCACATGATATTCACCCTAGATGGAGCTAGGCAAAGCAATCTCTGAACCGTTAGGAGGGCTGAGGTCCCAGAGGACTGGAGAAGGGCAGACACAGAACCTATCTTCAGAAAGGGGAACGAGGAGGCCCCAAGGAATTATAGACCTGTCAGCCTAACTTTGGTACCCAGAAAGATACTGAACAACTTATTAAACAGTTTGTAAGAACCTAGAGGAGATAATAGGGTGATAAGGAAGAGCACCATGGATTTGTCCAGAACAAACCATGCCAAACAAATCTAATTTCCTTCTTTGACAGGGTTACTTGCCTAGTGGATGGAAGGAGGCAGTATAT
>NW_027054093.1:7500-12500 GCF_011386835.1 Chrysemys picta bellii
GTTTGCTTTCCGGCCACCAGGTCAACCCATTGGATTCGACGGGTTGACCTGGTGGCCGGTTTGCTTTCCGGCCCGGGTGTCACCCCACTCCGAGGGCAGCACGGCAGTGGTCTTGAGGACCACAGAGGGGGGCTTAATAGTCGAGACGGAGCAGGTCCGGGGGAGGCTTAATAGTCGCCCCCCGGCCAGTCCGGGGGAGGCTTAATAGTCGTCCCCCGAGGACTCCGGGGGCCAGGCTTAATAGTCGTCCCCCCCCGGGCGCTCCAGGGGGGAAAGCTTAATAGTCCTCCCCCGAGGACTCCGGGGGCAGGCTTAACAGTCGTCCGCCCCGGGCGCTCCAGGGGGAAAGCTTAATAGTCCTCCCCCGACAGTGTGTGTGTGTGTGTGTGGGAGGGAGGCTTAGCAGTCTTGCCCCGGGCGGTCCGGTGGGGGAGGCTTAGCAGTCGTCCCCAGGGCGGTCCGGGGGTGGGGGGGGGGGGGAGGCCTCACAGTCGTCCCTCGGAGAGCCGGGTCAGCGGCAGTGGTGGGTTTACGTCCAGCCTCCGGAGGGTGCGCGTCCTCGGAGGCGATGCAGGCGCCGCAGAGAGGCAGCCTCCGAGGCAGGGAGCGGAGCACCGAGGCTGGGGAGAGGGGAGCAGGAGCCGGGGGCTGGGGCTGGGGGTGGGGGGCGTTCAGGACAACCGGTCAAGCCCCGGGAAGCAGCTGTCAAATGTTCCAAGTCCCCACTCGGCCACCAGGTCCACCCCAGTCTAGCAATGGGGTTGACCTGGCTGACGGCCGGTTAGTATCAAGGTAAACTCACCGTCGTCCACAGGAGGGCAGCTCTCAGGCCGGCCGGCTGCGGCTGACTCTGGGGCGGCGCCCGGTCCCGGCAGCGAGGGGCGGGGGGCGCGGAGCGAGACGGGGCTAACCGGGGGGGGGCGCCTCCTGCGACTTTGGGGGCCGCGGGTCGTCAGTGGCGTGCAGGCCGGGCCTCTCCCGGGGGATTCGGGGGGGCGGTCCTGCGGGCCGGGCGCAGGGGGCTCGAGCGAGCCCGGGCCGGTCCGCCCCGGGGCCGGGGTCTCCGCCTGCGGCTCAGGGGGGCGCGGGTCGTCGGGGGAGGAAGCCCGGGGGAGCCGCACACCGGCCCGCCAGGCCAGGCCTGGCCTGGATGGCCGCGGGGGGATTCGGGGCGGTCCCGCGGGCCGGGGGCCGGGCGCAGGGGAGGCGGGGGGGCCGAGCGAGTCCGTCCCGGGCCCGGGGCCTCCCCCTGCGGCTTTGGGGTCCGTGGGTCCCCGCTGGAGGAAGCCACTGGGAGCTGGACACCCGCCGTCCGTCCCGCCAGGCCAGGCCTGGCCTGGGTGGCCGCGGGGGGATTCGGGGCGGTCCCGCGGGCCGGGGGCCGGGCGCAGGGGAGGCGGGGGGGCCGAGCGAGTCGGGCCCGGGCCCGGGGCCTCCCCCTGCGGCTTTGGGGTCCGTGGGTCCCCGCTGGAGGAAGCCGCTGGGCGCTGGACACCCGCCGTCCGTCCCGCCTGGCCAGGCCTGGCCTGGGTGGCCGCGGGGGGATTCGGGGCGGTCCCGCGGGCCGGCGGCCGGGCGCAGGGGGTCCGAGCGAGTCCGTCCCGGGCCCGGGGCCTCCCCCTGCGGCTTTGGGGTCCGTGGGTCCCCGCTGGAGGAAGCCGCTGGGCGCTGGACACCCGCCGTCCGTCCCGCCTGGCCAGGCCTGGCCTGGGTGGCCGCGGGGGGGGATTCGGGGCGGACCTGCGGGCCGGCGGCCGGGAGGGTCCGGGCCAGTCCGCCCCATGCCCGGGGTCTCCCCCAGCGGCTTCGGTGGCCCCGGGGGGGGTCCTCCGCGGAGGAAGCCGGGTGGGTGGGGAGCCGGACCCCAGGCGCCCAGACCCGTGACCTGCGGCCGCGACCTCCGACTCGGCAGGAGCGACGAGGGGCTTTCCGGCCCGTCCCCCCCTCTCCTTCCCCCCCAGAAAAGGAGAGAGAGCTGACTCGGACCGGGAAAAGCTGCCTACGGCACCTGGGATTCCCAGGCGGTCACCCATCCAAGTACTAGCCAGGCCCGGGACGGTTTACCTTCCGAGATCGGACGGGATCGGGGGCGTTCGGTCCGGTATGGCCGTAGGCACCCGGCCCCGCGCCTCCTCGCCCGCTTTCCCCTGCCGACGCCCGGGCCTGCCGCACGGTGAGCCCCGGTCGGACTGCCCCCCCCCCCTGCGGCAGGGCCCCCGTCTCTCGCGGGCCCGGTCCTTTTTTCCTTTTCGAGCTCCGGGGCCCGGGCTGGCCGCCAGAGCCCCTCCGCCCGCCCTCCCCGGCGTCGGGGAAAATACTGTCCCGGACTTCCAGTGCGCCCGATCCTGTCAGCCGGGGGGTGGGGAGGGGCAGTCCCTCGCTGCGGCCGGGGAGGGTGAGCCCAGGGCGGCTTGCCTGCCGTGCGAGGCCCCTCTCGGCCACCAGGTCAACCCCGAGTCGAAAGGGCTGAAAAATTTTCAGAGTCCCCTCCCGGGCACCAGGTCAACCCGTGGAATCGGACGGGTTCACCTGCTGGCCGGTTCGCTTCCCGGGCACCAGGTCAACCCGTGGAATCGAAAGGGTTCACCTGCTGGCCGGTTTGCTTTCCGGCCACCAGGTCAACCCCTAGGGGTTTTAACGGGGGCACGCCCGGTGGCCTCTTTCCCGTCCGGTCACCAGGTCAACCCGGATCTCCCTCCTTCCCTGGGCGTCCCCTCCTCGGAGGCGTCAGGTTCCATTCCCCCCCCCCCCCCAGACTTCCAGGGGCCCGATCCAGTCGGCCGGGAGGCAGTCCCTCGCTGCGGCCGGGGAGGGTGAGCCCAGGGCGGCCTGGTCCATGTCTCTAGTGGGCCCGATCCTTTTTTTTTTTTTCGAGCTCCGGGGCCAGGCCCGCCCGGGCAGCCCTCCTCGGAGGCGTGGGGCGATTTCCCCCCGCCCCCAGACTTCCAGGGGCCCGATCCTGTCGGCCGGGAGGCAGTCCCTCGCTGCGGCCGGGGAGGGTCAGCCCAGGGCGGCTTGCCTGCCGTGCGAGTCCCCTCTCGGCCACCAGGTCAACCCCGAGTCGAAAGGGCTGAAAAATTTTCAGAGTCCCCTCCCGGGCACCAGGTCAACCCGTGGAATCGAACGGGTTCACCTGCTGGCCGGTTCGCTTTCCGGCCACCAGGTCAACCCGTGGAATCGAAAGGGTTCACCTGCTGGCCGGTTCGCTTTCCGGCCACCAGGTCAACCCCTAGGTTTTAAGGGGGGGGGACGCCAGGTGGCCTCTTTCCCGTCCGGTCACCAGGTCAACCCGGATCTCCCTCCTTCCCTGGGCGCCCCCTCCTCGGAGGCGTCAGGTTCCATTCTTTTTTCCAGACTTCCAGGGGCCCGATCCAGTCGGCCGGGTGGCAGTCCCTCGCTGCGGCCGGGGAGGGTGAGCCCAGGGCGGCTTGCCTGCCGTGCGAGTCCCCTCTCGGCCACCAGGTCAACCCCGAGTCGAAAGGGCTGAAAAATTTTCAGAGTCCCCTCCCGGGCACCAGGTCAACCCGTGGAATCGAACGGGTTCACCTGCTGGCCGGTTCGCTTCCCGGGCACCAGGTCAACCCGTGGAATCGAAAGGGTTCACCTGCTGGCCGGTTCGCTTTCCGGCCACCAGGTCAACCCCTAGGTTTTAAGGGGGGGGACGCCCGGTGGCCTCTTTCCCGTCCGGTCACCAGGTCAACCCGGATCTCCCTCCTTCCCTGGGCGCCCCCTCCTCGGAGGCGTCAGGTTCCAGTCTTTTTTCCAGACTTCCAGGGGCCCGATCCAGTCGGCCGGGAGGCAGTCCCTCGCTGCGGCCGGGGAGGGTGAGCCCAGGGCGGCCTGGTCCATGTCTCTAGTGGGCCCGATCCTTTTTTTTTTTTCGAGCTCCGGGGCCAGGCCCGCCCGGGCAGCCCTCCTCGGAGGCGTGGGGCGATTTCCCCCCCCCACCCCCAGACTTCCAGGGGCCCGATCCTGTCGGCCGGGAGGCAGTCCCTCGCTGCGGCCGGGGAGGGTCAGCCCAGGGCGGCCTGCTTGGCGGCCGGGTCCATGTCTCTAGTGGGCCCGATCCTTTTTTTCCCTTTTCCGGCTCCGGGGCCCGGGGTGCTCGGGTAGCCCTCCGCGGTGGCGTCGGCCAATTTTTTTTAAAATCAGACTTCCGTGGGCCCGATCCTGACGGCCGGGAGGCAGTCCCTCGCCGCGTCCGGGGACGGCGAGACGCTCGGCCACCGGGTCAACCCGGAGGAAGCGGGCTGGGGGGAAAAAAAAAAAAAAAAGTTTTCCAAGTCCGAAAAATTTTCAAAGTCCCCTCTCGGCCACCAGGTCAACCCCTTTGGAGCGAATGGGTTGACCTGACGGCCGGTCGTCTCGCGGATGTCCGGAAGGGGTCGCCCCACGCCGTCTCGGCCGACCGAGGGAACCACGAGGTGGCGCCCGGTTCCAGTTTCGTACCGCCGAAGGCGGGGCTTTGGCTTTTTCGACCTGCCTTTCGAGGATTGTGTGAGGAGATTTCTGAGGACAGGTTTTTCAGAGCCTGTGAGAACCGGAGCTCAGCCTAGGGGATCAATCCGAGTATTGTACCCGACCCTGCCCGGCGTGGGAGGGGGGGAGCGGGCCCGTTTGAGGGCGGAGGCCAGCACCCGGCCCTCCGCCGAGACGGCCCGCTTTTCCCGGCTCTTAGCTCACGGGCCCCGCAGCGGCCGGGAGCCGAGCTCCGAGTGTCGGCGCCCCCCGGAGGGAGGGGGGGCCCGCTCCTCTCGCGCCCGCCGATCGATGTGGCGCTGACGTTCGCGACGGGAAGGGCCCTTCGCGGGCCGGCACCCCAACCGCGGGGCCGTCCGGTGTTCAGGCGGATGGGGACCCTCTTCCTTTTCGCGTGCACAGATCCAGGGACCGATGGGGACTTCCCTCCTCGGGGCGGCCCGGGCACCTGCCCGGCCCTCCGTGCGTGGGGCCGTCTGGCCGAGATCTCCGCCGTGCGAGGTCGAGCGGTTCCGGCAGAC
>NW_027054094.1:0-16757 GCF_011386835.1 Chrysemys picta bellii
AAACGCTTTACTGAAATCCAGGTATATTAGGTCCACCGCATTTCCCTTATCTAATAAGTCCGTTACATGGTCCTGCCATGCGGGTAGGGGACTGGACTCGATGACCTCTCGAGGTCCCTTCCAGTCCTAGAATCTATGAACGTATGAAAAAAATACTGTTCTCCACCCCCACCAAGGTTGGCCAGGGAGGCGGCTCTAGCAGGGGGGGCAGGAGGGATTCTGGCAGCAGTGAAGTGGGTTGCGGGGAAGTTGAGATCTTGACCCAAGTCATCCCAGACACTAATGCTAAGCCACAGGATGGCAGCATCTAGTGTCAGTGGAGTCCAAGCACTATTTGAACCCGACAGTTTTGGATCAACTTCCCACAAGGGGAGGTGAAGAGCACCCCCAGCAAAACACACACCACTCCTGGAGGTGGGAGGGGAACAAGAGAAAGGACAAAAGAAGTAAGAGATGAAGAGAAAGGAAGGAGGGATGGAGGAAAAGGTAAAACGAAAAGGACAAACCCTAGTGTCCCCAGTGATTCCACGGGACAAAATTCCAGGGAGGGAATAAAATTCTGCCACCTTAAACTACTGTTTTCCATGCCGAGAATTCAGCTGGCACCAGATGGATCAGACTGAGCAGGTTCCAAAACCTCTTGGAGGCTCTTACCTTCTAATTTTCAAGTAAAATCAGTAAAAGGAAAGGAGAAAACTCGAAAGAGGCTCCTGCTCGCACTCACATACGTCAACCCTAACACTCTCTCAGTCCTCAAAAAGAAACCTCGAGAAGGAGACTTGCTGAAGCAAAGCCACAGGGGTCTCTGAGGTTTCCCTGGTCGTAAGCCCCTGTCCTCCCTGGCTGAAGACAGCATCTCTCTCTGAGGTCACCACCTCCCTAACACCTTTGACCAGTACGCTGAGGTCCTTGAAAAAGCCTTTGTGATATCACTGCCACACCCAACCAAACCCTAAAGTGCTCATGTCCTGCTGCTGGCCTGACACTTTGAAGGTTTGAGCCACGCTCTGTGGATCACTCCACAAAATTCGTCTTCATTCTAGGAAGCAAGCTAGCTAGACAGTAAAACATCAGAGGCTGCTCCCAATACTACACTCAGTGTTTCCAAAAGTAGGAGACTTTCTGGCCAGAAGAGACCTTTACAGCATCTCATCTAATCCCCTCCATATCATAGGCTTCCAGTATAGTACAATAGTTACTTTTTGGGCACACACATTCCAGAAAGGCATCTAGTCTTCAATCAATGACATCAAGAGTTGGAGAATCCACCACTTTCCCTTTTAGTGAGTGCCAGGGGGCTCCATTTCCCCTTCCACTAGCTCCCCATTTACAGTGAGACAGAGCAGTACCTGCAGCCGGGAGAGGGAGTTGCTAAGGCCTCAGAGGAACAGCCCCTGCAGTGTCTCAGGCACATGGCGTAAGTGCCGGATGATGCGGAGCTGGTGCATCCCTTTGGCCGTGACGTCCTCCTCCTGCAAGGGAATGAGAACCTGTCAGAGACTCAAATGCCCCGACGAATCAGGGGCAATTAAGGACACCTGGAACCAGCAGTATTTACACCCAGCACCTGCCCACCACTGAGGGATGAATTCACCTCCTGAACCCCAGAATGGAGTCGTCTTCTCCTTTCTAGTAATCTCCAGTGCCAACCCCCGTCCTTGTAGGGTGAGCTCCTGCTACCTCCCCCTCAGTGCCCTTGACAGCTGTTCCACCTCCAAACCAAACCTCAAGTTATCAGAACCCTCTTCTCCACCCCCACCCAGGTTGGGCAGGGAGGCGGCTCTAGCAGGGGGGGCAGGTGGGATTCTGGCAGCAGTGAAGTGGGTTGCGGGGAGGTTGAGATCTTGCCCCAAGTCATCCCAGACACTAATGCTAAACCACACGATGGCAGCATCTAGTGTCAGTGGAGTCCAAGCACTATTTCAACCATACAGTTTTGGATCAACTCCCAACAAGGGGAGGTGAAGAGCACCCCCAGCAACACACACACACACACACACACACACACACATATACCACTCCTGGTGGTGGGAGGGGAACAAGAGAAAGGACAAAAGAAGTAAGAGATGAAGAGAAAGGAAGGAGGGATGGAGGAAAAGGTAAAACGAAAAGGACAAACCCTAATGTCCCCAGTGATTCTACCAGACAAAATTACAGGGAGGGATTAAAATTCTGCCACCTTGAACTAGTGTTTTCCATGCCTAGAATTCAGCTGGCACTAGATGGATCAGACTGAGCAGGTTCCAAAACCTCTTGGAGGCTCTTACTTTCTAAACAGGGATGTCTGTTTTCTAGTAAAATCTGTAAAAGGAAAGGAGACAACTCGAAAGAGGCTCCTGCTCTCACTCAAATACGTGAATCCTAATACTCTCTCAGTCCTCAAGAGAAACCTCGAGAAGGAGACTTGCTGAAGCAAGGCCACAGGGGTCTCTGAGGTTTCCCTGGCCATGCGCCCCTGTCCTGCCTCGCTGATGGCAGCATCTCTCTCTGAGGTTACCACCTCCCTAACACCTGACCAATATGCTGAGGTCCTGCAAAAGACCTTTGTGATATCACTGCCACCAATCAAACCCTTAAGTGCTAATGTCCTGCTGCTGGACTGACACTATGAAGGTTTGAGCTACTCTCTGTGGATCACCCCACTCAATGCGTCTTCATTCTAGGAAGCAAGTGGGCTAGACAGTAAAACATCAGAGGCTGCTCCCAATGCTACACTCAGTGTTTCCAAAATTAGTAGACTTTATGGCCACAAGGGACCTTTAGAGCATCTAATCTAAGCCCCTGCATATCATAGGCTTCCTGTATAGTACAATAGTTACTCTTTGGGCACACACATTCCAGAAAGGCATATAGTCTTCATTCAATGACATCAAGAGATGGAGAATCCACCACTTTCCCTTTTAGTGAGTGCCAGGGGGTTCCATTTCCCCTTCCACTAGCTCCCCATTTACAGTGAGCCAGAGCAGTACCTGCAGCAGGGAGTGGGAGTTGCTGATGTCCACAGAGGCACAGCCCTTGCAGTGTCAACTTCCCACAAGGGGAGGTGAAGAGCACCCCCAGCAACACACACACACACACACACACACACCACTCCTGGTGGTGGGAGGGGAACAAGAGAAAGCAAGGAGGGATGGAGGAAAAGGTAAAACGAAAAGGACAAACCCTAATGTCCCCAGTGATTCTACGGCACAAAATCCCAGGTGGGCTATAAAATTCTGCCACCTTGAACTAGGGTTTTCCATGCCTAGAATTCAGCTGGCACCAGATGGATCAGACTGCAGACTGAGCAGGTTAAAAACCTCTCCGAGGTTCTTACCTTCTCAACAGGCACGTCTGTTTTCTAGTAAAATCAATAAAAGGAGAAACTCGAAAGAGGTTCCTCCTCGCACTCACATACTTGAACCCTAATACTCTCTGAGTCCTAAAAAGGGAGACCTCGAGAAGGAGACTTGCTAAAGCAAAGCCAAAGGGGTCTCTGAGGTTTCCCTGGCCCTGCGCTCCTGTCCTGCCTGGCTGATGTCAGCATCTCTCTCTCAGGTAACCACCTCCCTAACACCTTTGACCCATAGGCTGAGGTCCAGGATAAGGCCTTTGTGATATCACTGCCACACCCAACCAAACCCTAAAGTGCTAATGTCCTGCTACTGGCCTGACACTTTGAAGGTTTGAGCTACTCTCTGTGGATCACCCCACTCAATGCATCCTCATTCTAGGAAGCAAGCGGGCTAGACAGTAAAACATCAGAGGCTGCTCCCAATGCTACACTCAGTGTTTCCAAAATTAGTAGACTTTATGGTCAGAAGAGACCTTTAGAGCATCTAATCTAACCCGCTGCATATCATAGGCTTACTGTATAGTACAATAGTTACTCTTTGGGCACACACATTCCAGAAAGGCATCTAGTCTTCATTCAATGACATCAAGAGATGGAGAATCCACCACTTTCCCTTTTAGTGAGGGCCAGGGGGCTCCATTTCCCCTTCCACTAGCTCCCCATTTACAGTGAGCCAGAGCAGTACCTGCAGCAGGGAGCGGGAGTTGCTGAAGGCCTCAGAGGAACAGCCCCTGCAGTGTCTCAGGCACCTGGCACAAGTGCCGGATGATGCGGAGCTGGTGCATCACTTTGGCCGTGACGTCCTCCTGCTGCAAGGGAACGAGAACCTGTCAGAGACTCAAAGGTCCCGAGGAATCAGGGGGAATTAAGGGCACCTGGAACCAGCAGAATTTCCACCCACCACCTGCCCACCGCTGAGGGATGAATTCACCTCCTGAACCCCAGAATGGAGTCTTCTTGTCCTTTCTAGTATCCTCCAGTGCCAACCCCCCTCCTTGTAGGATTAGCTCCTGCTACCTCCCCCTCAGTGTTCTTCACAGCTGTTCCACCTCCAAACCAAACCTCAAGTTATCAGAACTCTCTTCTGCACCCCCAACCAGGTTGGGCATCGAGGCGGCTCTAGTGGGGGGGGCAAGAGGGATTCTGCCAGAAGTGAAGTGGGTTGAGGGGAGGTTGAGATCTTGCCCCAAGTCATCCCAGACACTAATGCTAAGCCACAGGATGGCAGCATCTAGTGTCAGTGGAGTCCAAGCACTATTTCAACCATACAGTTTTGGATGAACTCCCCACAAGGGGAGGTGAAGAGCACCCCCAGCAACACACACACAAACACACACACACACACACACACCACTCCTGGTGGTGAAAGGGGAACAGGAGAAAGGACAAAAGAAGTAAGAGATGAAGAGAAAGGAAGGAGGGATGGAGGAAAAGGTAAAACGAAAAGGACAAACCCTAATGTCCCCAGTGATTCTACGGGACAAAATCCCAGGGAGGGAATAAAATTCTGCCATCTTAAACTACTGTTTTCCATGCCTAGAATTCAGCTGGCACCAGATGGATCAGACTGAGCAGGTTCCAAAACCTCTTGGAGGCTCTTACCTTCTAAATAGGGACGTCTGTTTTCTAGTAAAATCCGTCAAAAGGAAAGGAGAAAACTCGAAAGAGGCTCCTGCTCACACTCACATACGTCAACCCTAACACTCTCTCAGTCCTCAAAGAGAGACCTCGAGAAGGAGACTTGCTGAAGCAAAGCCACAGGGGTCTCTGAGGTTTCCCTGGCCCTGTGCTCCTGTCCTGCCAGGCTGATGTCAGCATCTCTCTCGGAGGTCACCACCTCCCTAACACCTTTGACCAATAGGCTGACGTCCTGCAAAAGGCCTTTGTGATATCACTGCCACACCCACCCTTCCCCGGAAGTGCTAATGTCCTGTTGCTGGGCTGACACTTTGAAGGTTTCAGCTACTCTCTGTGGATCACCCCACTCAATGCCTGTTCATTCTAGGAAGCAAGCCGGCTAGACGGTAAAACATCAGAGGCTGCTCCCAATGCTACACTCAGTGTTTCCAAAATTAGGGGACTTTATGGCCAGAAGAGACCTTTAGAGCATCTCATCTAACCCCTTGCATACCATAGGCTTGCTGTATAGTACAATAGTTACTTTTTGGGCACACACATTGCAGAAAGGCATCTAGTCTTCCTTCAATGACATCAAGAGATGGAGAATAAGACGGTTACTCACCGTTGTAACTGTTGTTCTTCGAGATGTGTTGCTCATATCCATTCCATTAGGTGTGTGCGCGCCGCGTGCACGATCGTCGGAAGATTTTCTACCCTAGCAACACCGGCGGGTCGGCTGTGGAGCCCCCTAGAGTGGCGCCTTCATGGCGCTGAATATATACCCCAGCCGACCCGGCGCCCCCTCAGTTCCTTCTTGCCGGCTACTCCGACAGTGGGGACGGGGGGCGGGTTTGGAATGGATATGAGCAACACATCTCGAAGAACAACAGTTACAACGGTGAGTAACCGTCTTTTCTTCTTCGAGTGCTTGCTCATATCCATTCCATTAGGTGACTCCCAAGCCCAACTTAGGTGGTGGGGTCGGAGTGAGACATTGCTGTGTGCAAAACTGCTGATCCGAATGCAGCATCGTCCCTGGACTGCTGCACTAGTGCGTAGTGAGCTGTAAACGTGTGGACTGATGACCAAACCGCAGCTCTACAAATGTCCTGGATCGGAACTTGAGCCAGGAAAGCCGTCGAGGAAGCTTGGGCCCTCGTGGAGTGAGCGGTGATGTGCGGTGCTGAGACACCTGCCAGGTCATAGCAAGTCCGGATGTAAGACGTAATCCAGGAGGATAGGCGTTGTGAGGAGACCGGTGAGCCTTTCATTCGGTCGGCCACTGCAACGAAGAGTTGCGTCGTCTTTCTAAAGTGCCTTGTGCGGTCAATATAGAAAGCCAGGGCCCTGCGCACGTCCAGAGAATGCAAACGTTGGTCCTGGCGAGTAGCATGTGGTTTAGGATGAAAGACCGGGAGAAATATATCCTGGTTGATATGAAATGGAGAAACCACCTTAGGGAGAAAGGCAGGATGTGGGCGAAGCTGCACTTTATCCTTATGGAAAACTGTGTAAGGGGGCTCGGATGTAAGCGCCCTGAGTTCAGAAACGCGCCTTGCTGAGGTGATGGCTACGAGGAAGGCTGTCTTCCAGGATAGGTACAGAAGTGAACAGGTGGCCAGTGGCTCGAATGGAGGACCTGTGAGCTTGGAGAGAACCAGGTTGAGGTCCCACGTCAGAACGGGCTGACGTTGTTGTGGATACATCCGGTCTAAGCCCTTGAGGAATCTAACGACCATCGGGTTAGAGAATACCGAGGATGCGAGTTCCCCTGGGTGAAAGGCCGATATAGCGGCCAGGTGAACTCTAATTGAAGATATCGCCAAACCCTGCTGTTTTAGGGAGAGGAGATATTCCAATATGAGAGGAATAGGTGCCTGTAACGGGGGCGTGGCTCGTTGTTCGCACCAACAGGAGAACCGCTTCCACTTGGCCAGGTACGTGGACCGTGTTGAGGGCTTCCTACTGCTCAGCAGAATCTGTTGGACAGAATGTGAGCATTGCTGCTCTACCTGGGTGAACCATGGAGCAGCCACGCCGTGAGGTGGAGTGATTGCAGGTCGGGGTGACGCAGCCGGCCGTGGTCCTGAGAGATGAGATCCGGACATAATGGAAGCGGGATCGGTGTCTGAACCGAGAGCTCCAACAGCGTGGTGTACCAATGTTGTCTCGGCCACGCTGGGGCGATCAGAATCACCTGTGCCTGGTCTCTGCGCAATTTGAGCAGTACCTTGTGGACGAGAGGAAACGGAGGGAAGGCATAAAACAGGTGGTCTTTCCAGGGAAGGAGAAACGCATCCGAGAGGGAGCCCGGAGCTCGACCTTGCAGGGAGCAGAACACGTGGCACTTCCTGTTGTCTCGAGATGCAAACAGGTCTATCTGGGGAAACCCCCACTTCTGGAAAACGGAATGTATGATGTCCGGACGGATAGACCACTCGTGAGTCTGAAAGGACCTGCTGAGTCGGTCCGCTAAAGTGTTCTGGACACCAGGGAGGAACGATGCCGTGAGATGGATTGAGTGGGCGATGCAGAAGTCCCACAGGCGAATGGCCTCTTGGCATAGAATTGACGAACGTGCTCCTCCTTGCTTGTTGATGTAAAACATGGCCGTGGTGTTGTCGATGAGAACTAACACACAGCGGCCACGTAGGAGATTGAGAAATGCCTGGCACGCCAGGCGCACCGCCATCAGTTCCCGAACATTGATGTGCAGGGCTAGCTGGGGTGCAGTCCACCGGCCCTGGGTATGGTGCTCGTTGAGATGGGCGCCCCAACCCAGAGATGAAGCGTCTGTGACCAGGTGCAGAGAGGGTTGTGGGGCGTGAAACGGCATCCCCTCGCAAACCACATTGTGATCTAGCCGCCATGTGAGGGAGGTCAGGACCGAGTTCGGGACCGTGACCACCATGTTCAGGCTGTCCCGATGTGGGCGGTATATCGATGACACCCAGGTCTGGAGTGGGCGAAGCCGAAGTCTGGCATGCCTGGTTACGTACGTGCAAGAAGCCATGTGACCCAGCAGGGTAAGGCACGACCTCACCGTGGTAGTTGGGAAGGCCTTGAGTCCTTGAATGAGGCTCGTGATGGTGCCAAAGCGGTTGTCTGGCAGGATGGCTTGTGCACGTCTGGAGTCTAGAACTGCACCGATGAATTCTATTCTCTGGGTAGGTTCTAGAGTAGATTTGTCCTTGTTGAGTAGGATGCCCAACTCGTTGAATGTGTGCACTATTATGTGGACGTGAGCTCGAGCTTGCTCTTTGGTGCGACCGCGTACTAGCCAGTCGTCTAGGTACGGGAACACCTGTATCCCTTGCCGACGAAGGTACGCTGCCACGACGGCCATACATTTCGTGAACACCCTTGGGGCCGAGGATAGGCCGAAGGGAAGGACTGCAAATTGGTAGTGCACCTTGCTTACCACGAATCGCAGGAAGCGTCTGTGAGGCGGGTAAATTGGGATGTGAAAGTATGCGTCTTTCATGTCGAGGGCGGCGAACCAGTCTCCAGGATCGAGGGAAGGGATAATGGCCCCCAGAGAGACCATGCGGAACTTCAACTTTACTACGAATTTGTTGAGTCCGCGCAAGTCCAAGATGGGTCGCAGACCTCCTTTGGACTTGGGAATGAGGAAGTAACGGGAATAGAATCCCCTGCCCCTCAACTCCACTGGAACCTCCTCTATGGCCCCCATAGCAAGGAGCGTGGAAACTTCCTGTATAAGAAGTTGCTCGTGAGAAGGGTCCCTGAAGAGGGACGGGGAAGGGGGGGAGGAGGAGGGGATTGAAGAAAACTGGATAGCATATCCCCTGTCCACCGTGCGAAGGACCCAACGGTCCGAGGTTATAAGGGACCAGGCACGGTGGAAATGGGAAAGGCGATCCCGAAAGGAGGGGGCTGGATCCTGGGGGATGACTGGGGCGCCGTCCTCGACCGCACCTTCAAAAGTTCTGCCTGGGGCCTGAAGGTGGTCTAGGAGGCCCTTGGTTCTGACCGGGTAGAGGGCCGGTCCACCTTCTTCTACCACCTCGCCCTCGCCTCTGGGCCGAGTCCTGTCTCTGACGAGGCGGGGGGGGTAGAAGCGCTGAGGCTGCGGTCTGAATGGCCTGCGCTGAGGGCCCACAACATGCATCCCCAGGGAACGCATGATCGTCCTGGAGTCCTTGAGGCTCTGCAAGCGAGAGTCCGTCTTTTCTGAAAACAACCCTTGTCCTTCGAAGGGTAGATCCTGCAGGGTTTGCTGCAGTTCCTGAGGCAGACCCGAAACCTGGAGCCAGGAGATCCTCCGCATAGCGATACCTGAGGCCAGGGTTCTCGCAGCAGAGTCCGCTATGTCTAAGGAGGCCTGTAAGGAGGTCCGAGCCACCTTCTTACCTTCCTCTACCAGGGCTCCAAACTCCTCCCTGGACTCTTGGGGAACCAACTCCTTGAACTTCCCCATAGAGTTCCAGGAGTTAAAGCTATAGCGGCTCAAGAGCGCCTGTTGGTTAGCCGCTCTAAGTTGCAGCCCTCCGGCTGAGTAAACTTTACGGCCGAATAAATCGAGGCGCTTGGCCTCCTTTGATTTGGGCGCTGCGGCCTGCTGACCGTGGCGCTCCCTTGCGTTCACTGATGCCACCACCAGTGAACACGGCTGGGGGTGGGTATACAAGTACCCGTAGTCTTTAGACGGGACAAAGTATTTCCTTTCCACCCCTCTCGCTGTGGGTGGGATAGAGGCAGGAGTCTGCCATATCGTAGATGCATTGGCTTGTATCGTGCGGATCAGGGGTAACGCCACCCTCGATGGGGCATCCGCTCCGAGGATATTCGCGATGGGGTCGTGCACCTCCACTATCTCCTCCGCCTGCAGGTCCATATTACGGGCCATCCTACGCAGAAGATCCTGGTGAGCCCGAAGATCTATTGGAGGTGGACCTGTGCACGATGTGCCCGCCACTGCCTCATCCGGAGAGGAAGAGGAAGATGCCTCCGGTGGAACAGGATCCAAGGGAGGGTCCTGGTCTCCCTGCTCCTGGGCCGGAGCATCACCTGCGCTTGAATCCAGGGCGTCAGGTGGTGCGGACACGGAAGCCTCCATGCCCCCTGGCGGAGGCCGAGAGATGGTGGACTCCGGGGCCCTTCTAGCAGAGTGACCGGAGCGAGAGGTCGAAGCAACTGGAGCCCCTTGCGCCTGATGGTACGCCCACGGGGTCCAAAACGACCAGTGAGATGGGCCATGAGAATGGTCCTCTGTTATGTTCTGCCAATGGCCCAAGTCCTGTTCCTCGGCTTGCCCCTGAGGGGGGTATGCCGATCTCGAGAGGTTCTCCGAGGAGCGAGACACCGATCTCGATGGCCATGGCGGTGCCGAGAGCGTCGAGACGATTCCCGTGGGCTGCGGTGCCGCACGGTGCCGGTCCGGAGATGATCTATCTCTACGCGGTGCCGGCGATCGGTGCCGGGACCGCGACCGGTGCCGATGACCTCGTCGGTGCCGGGAGTCGGATCTGGACCTCGACGAGGACCTGGAGTATGCCCGGTACCGGGAGCGGCCTCTCGACGTCGAGCGTCGACCGTAGCGGTGCCGAGAACTACGTCTCGACGTTGATCGGTGCCGACGATCATAGCGGTGCCGAGACGTAGAGCGGTGCCGCGAAGAAGATCTTGGCCGCGAGTACGACCGGTGCCGAGGTGATATTCGGTGCCGGGACTGTGAGCGGCGTGGGGACCTGCTTCGGGACCTGGATCGGTGCCGAGGTTCCAGCCCTTGCGATGGAGGGCGCATCAAGGCAGGTTTCCCCCTCGACTGGACCGGGCGAGTCAACAGTGCCGTCGGTGCCGGTGGTTGGGGCGGTGCCGGCTCCGTGAGAGCTATTAAGTCTCTCGCCGCCGCGAAGGTCTCTGGCGTCGACGGGAGGCACTGTATCACCGCCGGCCTCGGTGGAGACACCATCTGCACCGGACTCAACGGCCTCGGCGCCGGAGTCGACGGTGCTGGAGGCACCTGTTTCCGGTGCTCCACCGGCGGACGCGGCTCTACCCCCGGCACTGGGGGAGCCAGCGTCTTCGGCACGGAGGTCCCCGTCTTATGGGCTTTTTTATGCCCTGGGGATAATGACCGGCGCCGAGGCACTTGCTGTGCTTGCGGTGCCGACGAGGTCCGGTGCCGGGGAGGCTTATCTGACGCCACTCGCGTGGTCGTCATAGCCGGTGCCGCCGGGGCACTGCGCACCGAGGCGCTGGGTGCCGGGGCCTGACTTGTAGATGGAGCGTCCGGACTAAGTGCCGCCTCCATCAGGAGTTGCCGGAGCCGAAAGTCCCGCTCCTTCTTGGTCCTTGGTCTGAAGGCCTTACAGATCTTGCACTTATCTGTTTGATGGGACTCTCCCAGGCACTTCAGACAGGAGTCGTGCGGGTCGCTCGTGGGCATAGGCTTAGCGCAGGAGGCGCACAGCTTGAAGCCGGGAGCGTTGGGCATGAGCCCGGCCCCGCGGCCGGGGGAGAAAGGGGGAGACGACCCCCTTAATCCCCTGAACTATTATAACAACTAGAACAACTTTTAAAACTATTGAACTATTTAACTATAAACACTAGGACTATAACTATAACTATAACTGCGAATAACTAACTAAGCTAGGGAGACTGGAGAACAGCTAAGCAGCGCTCCACAGTTCCAACGACCGTCAGGGGCGGTAAGAAGGAACTGAGGGGGCGCCGGGTCGGCTGGGGTATATATTCAGCGCCATGAAGGCGCCACTCTAGGGGGCTCCACAGCCGACCCGCCGGTGTTGCTAGGGTAGAAAATCTTCCGACGATCGTGCACGCGGCGCGCACACACCTAATGGAATGGATATGAGCAAGCACTCGAAGAAGAACCACCACTTTCCCTTTTAGTGAGTGCCACGGGGCTCCATTTCCCCTTCCACTAGCTCCCCATTTACAGTGAGCCAGAGCAGTACCTGCAGCAGGGAGCGGGAGTTGCTGATGGCCTCAGAGGCACAGCCCCTGCAGTGTCTCAGGAATCTGGCGCAAGTGCCGGATGATGCGGAGCTGGTGCATCACTTTTGGCCGTGACGTCCTCCTGCTGCAAGGGAACGAGAACCTGTCAGAGACTCAAATGCCCCGAGGAATCAGCGGGAATTAAGGGCACCTGGAACCAGCACTACTTCCACCCATCACCTGCCCACCACTGAGGGATAAATTCACCTCCTGAACCCCAGAATGGAGTCTTCTTGTCCTTTCTAGTAACCTCCAGTGACAACCCCCCTCCTTGAAGGATGAGCTCCTGCTATCTCCCCCTCAGTGCCCTTGACAGCTGTTCCACCTCCAAACCACAGCTCAAGTTATTAGTATCTTTGGACACAGACTGGCTAACCTAGTGAGGAGGGCTTTAAACTAGGTTCGACGGGGACAGGTGAGCAAAGCCCACAGGTAAGTGGGGAACATGGAGACCGGGGAGATGGGTCAAAAACGAGAGGGAGTGTGGGCTATATTGTCAGAGGGAAAGGAGGGTAAGGACAAAACTGGGAGGAAACATCAAACCAGTATCTTAGATGCCTATATACAAATGCGAGAAGTATGGGGAATAAGCAGGAAGAACTGGAAGTGCTAATAAATAAATACAACTATGACATTGTTGGCATCACTGAAACTTGGTGGGATAATACACATGATTGGAATGTTGGTGTGGATGGGTACAGCTTGCTCAGGAAGGATAGACAGGGGAAAAAGGGAGGAGGTGTTGCCTTGTATATTAAAAATGTACACACTTGGACTGAGGTAGAGATGGACATAGGAGACGGAAGTGTTGAGAGTCTCTGGGTTAGGCTAAAAGGGGTAAAAAACAAGGGAGATGTCATGCTAGGAGTCTACTACAGGCCACCTAACCAGGTGGAAGAGGTGGATGAGGCTTTTTTTAAGCAACTAACAAAATCATCCAAAGCCCAAGATTTGGTGGTGATGGGGGACTTCAACTATCCGGCTATATGTTGGGAAAATAACACAGCGGGGCACAGACTATCCAACAAATTCCTGGACTGCATTGGAGACAACTTTTTATTTCAGAAGGTTGAAAAGCTACTGGGGGGAAGCTGTTCTAGACTTGATTTTAACAAATAGGGAGGAACTCGTTGAGAATTTGAAAGTAGAAGGCAGCCTGGGTGAAAGTGATCATGAAATCATAGAGTTTGCAATTCTAAGGAAGGGTAGAAGGGAGAACAGCAAAATAGAGACAATGGATTTCAGGAAGGCAGATTTTGGTAAGCTCAGAGAGCTGATAGGTAAGGTCCCATGGGAATCAAGACTGAGGGGAAAAACAACTGAGGAGAGTTGGCAGTTTTTCAAAGGGACACTATTAAGGGCCCAAAAGCAAGCTATTCCGCTGGTTAGGAAAGATAGAAACTGTGGCAAAAGACCACCTTGGCTTAACCATGAGATCTTGCATGATCTAAAAAATAAAAAGGAGTCATATAAAAAATGGAAACTGGGACAGATTACAAAGGATGAATATAGGCAAACAACACAGGAATGCAGGGGCAAGATTAGAAAGGCAAAGGCACAAAATGAGCTCAAACTAGCTACGGGAATAAAGGGAAACAAGAAGACTTTTTATCAATACATTAGAAGCAAGAGGAAGACCAAAGACAGGGTAGGCCCACTGCTTAGTGAAGAGGGAGAAACAGTAACAGGAAACTTGGAAATGGCGGAGATGCTTAATGACTTCTTTGTTTCGGTCTTCACCGAGAAGTCTGAAGGAATGCCTAACATAGTGAATGCTAATGGGAAGGGGGTAGGTTTAGCAGATAAAATAAAAAAAGAACAAGTTAAAAATCACTTAGAAAAGTTAGATGCCTGCAAGTCACCCGGGCCTGATGAAATGCATCCTAGAATACTCAAGGAGCTAATAGAGGAGGTATCTGAGCCTCTAGCTATTATCTTTGGAAAATCAGGGGAGACGGGAGAGATTCCAGAAGACTGGAAAAGGGCAAATATAGTGCCCATCTATAAAAAGGGAAATAAAAACAACCCAGGAAACTACAGACCCCAGTGAGTTTAACTTCTGTGCCAGGGAAGATAATGGAGCAAGTAATTAAGGAAATCATCTGCAAACACTTGGAAGGTGGTAAGGTGATAGGGAACAGCCAGCATGGATTTGTGAAGAACAAATCATGTCAAACCAATCTGATAGCTTTCTTTGATAGGATAACGAGCCTTGTGGATAAGGGTGAGGCTGTGGATGTGGTATACCTAGACTTTAGTAAGGCATTTGATACGGTCTCGCATGATATTCTTATTGATAAACTAGGCAAATACAATTTAGATGGGGCTACTATAAGATGGGTGCATAACTGGCTGGATAACCGTACTCAGAGAGTTGTTATTAATAGTTCCCAATCCTGCTGGAAAGCCATAACGAGTGGGGTATCGCAGGGGTCTGTTTTGGGACCGGCGCTGTTCAATATCTTCATCAACGACTTAGATATTGGCATAGAAAGTACGCTTATTAAGTTTGCGGATGATACCAAACTGGGAGGGATTGCAACTGCTTTGGAGGACAGGGTCATAATTCAAAATGATCTGGACAAATTGGAGAAATGGTCTGAGTTAAACAGGATGAAGTTTAACAAAGACAAATGCAAAGTGCTCCACTTAGGAAGGAACAATCAGTTTCACACATACAGAATGGGAAGAGACTGTCTAGGAAGGAGTACGGCAGAAAGGGATCTAGGGGTTATAGTGGACCACAAGCTAAATATGAGTCAACAGTGTGATGCTGTTGCAAAAAAAGCAAACCTGATTCTGGGATGTATTAACAGGTGTGTTGTGAGCAAGACACGAGAAGTCATTCTTCCGCTCTACTCTGCTCTGGTTAGGCCTCAGCTGGAGTATTGTGTCCAGTTCTGGGCACCGCATTTTAAAAAAGATGTGGAGAAACTGGAAAGGGTCCAGAGAAGAGCAACAAGAATGATTAAAGGTCTTGAGAACATGACCTATGAAGGAAGGCTGAAAGAATTGGCTTTGTTTAGTTTGGAAAAGAGAAGACTGAGAGGAGACATGATAGCAGTTTTCAGGTATTTAAAAGGGTGTCATAAGGAGGAGGGAGAAAACTTGTTCACCTTAGCCTCTAAGGATAGAACCAGAAGAAATGGGTTTAAAGTGCAGCAAGGGAGGTCTAGGTTGGACATTAGGAAAAAGTTCCTAACTGTCAGGGTGGTTAAACACTGGAATAAATTGCCGAGGGAGGTTGTGGAATCTCCATCTCTTGAGATATTTAAGAGTAGGTTAGATAAATGTCTATCAGGGATGGTCTAGATGGTATTTGGTCCTGCCACGCGGGCAGGGGACTGGACTCGATGACCTCTCGAGGTCCCTTCCAGTCCGATTATCTATGAATGTATGAAAAAAACACTGTTCTCCACCCCCACCCAGGTTGGCCAGGGAGGCGGCTCTAGCAGGGGGGGCAGGAGGGATTCTGGCAGCAGTGAAGTGGGTTGCGGGGAAGTTGAGATCTTGACCCAAGTCATCCCAGACACTAATGCTAAGCCACAGGATGGCAGCATCTAGTGTCAGTGGAGTCCAAACACTATTTCAACCCCACAGTTTTCGAGGAACAGGAGAAAGGACAAAAGAAGTAAGAGATGAAGAGAAAGGAAGGAGGGATGGAGGAAAAGGTAAAACAAAAAGGACAAACCCTAATGTCCCCAGTGATTCTACGGCACAAAATCCAAGGGATGGAATAAAATTCTGCCATCTTAAACTACTGTTTTCCATGCCTAGAATTCAGCTGGCACCAGAGGGATCAGACTGAGCAGCTGCCAAAACCTCTTGGAGGCTCTTACCTTCTAAACAGGGACGTCTGTTTTCTAGTAAAATCAGTAAAAGGAAAGGAGAAAACTCTAAAGAGGCTTCTGCACGCACTCACGTACGTGAACCCTAATACTCTCTGTCCTCAAAGAGAGACCTCGAGAAGGAGACTTGCTGAAGCAAAGCCACAGGGGTCTCTGAGGTTTCCCTGGCCCTGTGCTCCTGTCCTGCCAGGCTGATGTCAGCATCTCTCTCTGAGGTCACCACCTCCCTAACACATTTGACCAATAAGCTGACATCCTGCAAAAGGCCTTTGTGATGTCACTGCCACACCCAACCAAACCCTCAAGTGCTAATGTCCTGCTGCTGGCCTGACACTTTGAAGGTTTGAGGTTGTCATAACTATAAAGGGAAGGGTAACAGCTGTCCTGTGTACAGTACTATAAAATCCCTCCTGGCCAGAGACTCCAAAATCCTTTTCCCTCTAAAGGGTTAAGAAGCTCAGGTAACCTGGCTGGCATCTGACCTAAAGGACCAATAAGGGGACAAGATACTTTCAAATCTTGGGGAGGGGAAGGCTTTTGTTTGTGTTCTTTGTTTGTGTGGGTGTTCGCCCTCGGGACTGAGAGGGACCAGACATCAATCCAGGTTCTCCACATCTTTCTAAACAAGTCTCTCCTATTTCAAACAAGGCGTGTTAGTTTTCCTTTGTTTTCTCAACTTATAAATGTACCTTTTACTAGAGTGTTTATCTTTGTTTGCTGTACTTTGAACCTAAGACTAGAGGGGAGTCCTCTGAGCTCTTTAAGTTTGATTACCCTGTAAGGTTAATTTCCATACTGATTTTACAGAGATGATTTTTACCTTTTTCTTTAATTAAAAGCCTTATTTATAAGAACCTGATTGATTTTTCCTTGTTTTAAGATCGAAGGAGTTTGGATCTTGATTCACCAGGAGTTGGTGGGAGGAAGGAGGGGGGATGGTTAATTTCTCCTTGTTTTAAGATCCAAGGGGGTTG